>NC_133666.1:622802178-623102178 GCF_037893015.1 Macrotis lagotis | reverse complement strand
AAGGTGAAAAATCCACATGTACAAAAATATTTATTGCAGCTCTTTTCATAGTGGCAAAAATTGGAAATTTCAAGTGGGGAGTGACTACACAAATTGTGGTATATGAATGTGATGGAGCGCTATTATCCTATAAGAAAGCATGAGGGATGGGTCTTCAGAATACCCTGAAAATATTTATATAAACTGATGATCAGTGAAATGAGCAGAACCAGAAGAACATCATACACATTAACAGCAACATTGGTTGATGAGCAACTATGGTGGAATTGTCTGTTTCAATAGTACAGCAATCAAAGAAAATTCTAAAAGGCTTGTGAATAAGAAATTAAGATTCTTATATGAGTAAGTTCACTCAAGCCTGTATGAGAATGTGTCCTTCCCCCCCCAGAACATGTCCTATGTGATTTGACCGCATTCTTAGAGTCCCAGGAACTAGCCATTCCTTGGAACATAAACAGTACTGAAAAGAACTGGCTATTCTCACAGTACTGACCTTAATTATGTTGTGTCTTGCAGCCCCATATGACATCTTCCTAACATCATAACAATTACTGACTTCCTATGTTCATGATAAGAACTCTGGGATCCTTTCCAATTGAATTTGGCAACAAACCTTTGTTCTCCCCTAATAAATATCCTGAGACTCTAATCATTCATGATGAAGAAGAAGGAGAAGAAGCAGTAGCAGCAGCAGCAGCAGCAGCAGCAGCAGAAGAAGCAGCAGCAGCAGCAGCAGCAGCAGCAGAAGAAGAAGAAGAAGAAGAAGAAGAAGAAGAAGAAGAAGAAGAAGAAGAAGAAGAAGAAGAAGAAGAAGAAAGAGAAGAAGAAGGGAATCTCACCCATGCAGAAGATTTTCTGCCTGGGGTCCTTTCCCATTTGGGACTCAAAGACTGCTGTTGAATCAGAATTCTCCAGCCAAGGCGATTAAGAGTTGCTGCTCCCCCGAGTTGGTGGTGTTTTCTCTATCTTTCTCTTCTACTTTTGTTATAGTATTAATAATCTTTTCATATATATATATATATATATATATTATTTGCTGTATTGAATATTATTGTAAGCAATCTATTCCTTGCATTATTAAAATACTTTCATTTTCACCTGCATGAGAGTGTCATTTACAGGAACGAATCCGAACCTCATTAAAATCACAATACAGCTTGTGATTGAAAATGCATCCATATCTAGAGAAGGAACTGTGGAGTTTAAATGCAGACCAAAATTTATAATCTTCAATTTTTAAAAGTTGTCTTATGTATTTATGTTTTTTCCTCTCTAATTTTTTCCCATTTTGATTTGAGTATTCTTTCACAACATATTAATATGTATCTATGTTTAGCTTTGTTATACATGTCTAGCCTATATTAGATTGCTTTCTATCTGGGGAAGAGCGAGGGAAGGGAGAGAGGGAGAAAAATGTAAAACTCAAAACTTTGTAAAAGAAGATTGTTTAAAAACAACCATTGTATGTAGTTAGAAAAAAATAGAGACATCTAAATATTAACAAAACCAACAAGTAATGGGGTGGGGGGAAGAATCCAATTCAATATTTACATATCAAAGAAATTATCCAGGAGCTAAGATTCATACATAAGTAGTTTAATTATCAAAGTGGAATACTCACATAGAGGAAGTCCAGGCCAGCCAGAACAATCATGGATCTCCACAAAGACACCTAAAAATTCAATTGGCAATTACAGAAAACAGGCAAAGAAAGGAGAACTGCAAAGCAAGTCATTGAGAATTGGATGATATTTTGGGGTTTCCTCAATTTAGTGCTGGTCTTTGATTCCAGACACCTGGATTGTTTTGAGTAAAATCCTGTGTTTTCAAAGACTTATGCTGGTCTCTGGTCAGTATGCTTTCTTTTGGTTTGCAATATTCATTGAGAGGAACTCATTATTATTATTATTATTATTGTTATTGTTATTGTTGTTGTTGTCGTGGTGATGATGATGATGATGATGATGATGATGATGATGATGATGATGATGATGATGATGATGACTTTCCCTTAGTGAAACTTGCTGGGAACCCACATCATGAACTTTGCTGCTGGAGATTTTTTCTTGGAAACCCATATTGTAACTTTTACTACTTAAAGAGATACATACCATTATGACTTTTAGAGCTTAATGAATTGAATTCACTTCCCAGGCTTCCAACCAACTAGGACCCTACAATAAACCCCTAAAAGCTGCTCAATACATTCTTTCTAAGTATTTTTCACAAGTTCCCTGGGGGGGGGGATTTTTAGTACAGTCAGAAGGCATGGTCCCTCTTGTGTAAGCATAAACTACAAAAGTAGTACAAACAATAATAGCAAAAGAAAAGAACTGCAATACAGAGAAATGTGGATACTAAAATAATACTCCATTGTCCCAGTAAATATTAGAGGTAGTCAATTATTAGCAGTATATATTTGGCATATATATCTTATGACAGTTCTCCAACCCAGATAGTGCCTTTCTCATCAGCATAGCGGGGAAACACTGTGTGGTGTAAGGATGCATTGTGCACGCATCCATGGTTTCCATTGACCACTTGCTCAGATCATAGAAATTTTCTATAGAAAAAAGTCTGGAACATGATTATAACAACATCAAATTGTTTCTTCATAGTGCAACCCTTATATAACAGGAACAAATATTCTTAGTTCTGTTTGAATTCAGGTAAGAGTCATAGTTAACAACCAACCATACAGTCACAATTCTACTTTATAGCTAGACTCAGGAATAACCAGCTGGGATACATTCCTTTTCAGAAGGAGCACAATGGGGAAACTGAACAAGAAGGGATCTTCCTTGAACTGAAGTCAAAGTAATCCTTTTCATTTCAGGGTCACATTCCTTGTGGCATTTCCTTTGAAAGGTAAGTTACTGATTAATGATCCATCAGACTATAATACCTGAATTCAAGCCTCAAAATCAGTCCCAAAAGCTATTATCCCAAATGGCCAATTTCATCAATCTTAGCCAAGTGTTAGATACAGTTATTTTTCCCTCATGGGTTGCAATAAGCAATGGAAAGTTTGCCAGCATTCAAATATATATATATAAAAATTTTCACTTAAACTCCTTCAATTCTTTTATTCTTCTCAAGTTTAAATTTGTCCTACTGTAAAGACCAAATCATTAGAAATCATTTCTATATTACACCTAAACTTGCAGATCTTCAGTAAGCCATGTTCATTATTTAGGAATTTTATAAACTAAATTTGATTCATTTTCCAGGACTAAAAGCCTTGTCCTCACAAGTGGTTTTCAGGAACCTGGCAAATTTATAAAATAAGAGAAATCTACAGGGACCCCAGAGAAGGGACTGAGTCAATTGTTTGTGTCTGCCCACCCCTCTACTCTGCTGTGGGCTGTGTTCTTTGACATCCATACTGTGCTAGGTGGAATAAACTAACCCCATTGCAGACTCTCAAACCCCAAGGCAGACTGCTCAGAATGAGCAAAACCAATCCAGTTAAAGTTTTCATTTCATCTCCTCCTTTTCACACAGTAATCAATTGCTAATTTCAAGTTTCAACATTACGAAAATAACTTCAAATAACTTACACTTTCATAAATGATACCAAATAGTTGTAGATATAATTCCTCTTAACTTCAGGTCAAGATGGAAATATTCAGTTTGCTAAATGGCAGTTATGAAATACTTATAAAACAGGGTTAGTAAGGTTGATAACATTACTGATTCCAAAATAATTTTTCATTGTCTTTTAGTTCTACTACTAAACTACTACAAGTATTACTGCCAAAAAGTTGTTCAATATAACCTGTGTAAAATATCACCAATTTGTATAATATTACAATATTATTATGTAGTTGAACCTTGAAATAAACCCATTACTGATAAGATGACTCCAATGCAGTTGAATGCACTTCGAAATTTCCTTATAGACAGATTGTCATCATTGGCATCATATACTGTTTACATTTTTAAAAAATCTCATATAAAATCATCAAATATAAAGCACTTATATATCTAATTATGGAAAAATAATAATAATAATAGTTAACATTTATAGTGTTTGCTCTGTATCAGACAGGAAACAAAAGATACCCAAATAACAAGTTCATTCAATTTGTCTTAATGCCAAATAGTATAATTAATTCTGACTTATCTTAAACATCTAATTAGGAGAAACACATTTCACTTAAAATGTGACCAAAAAAGAATTATACCTGTATCTGTATTCTAATGGTATTACACAAAATCTTAATTTAAAATTTTAATACTACAGTACTATATTTTATACAAATGCTACATCTATATGCATATATATGTATATATATATATATATATATATGTATATATATACTTGAAATTTCTTAATAAGGAGTTTATCATTTCCAGGCAATCCACTTCCATGAATATGCAGAAATGGCAGTTTGATATTAAGTTTTTAATTTGACTCCAATCACACTTAAAGCTCATCTTATAATGGAGTTCCACAATTCCAGAAGAAATCCATAACTTAAAAGATTTTAGCAACTATGTTGTAGTTAAATATATATCCAATGACTTATGTAAAATCCTGTTTTTCTAATTTTAAAGTAATTTTCACACTTAAGTGACCATATTGCTAATTTATGACTTTACTTATCACACCATAATTCTTTTTCTTAATTTGTCATAATGCAAATATTCCTTAATGATAGACACATCAAAAATCCTTTAAAGATTTTTTATTTTTACAGTATATGTATATATATATATATATATATATTTCCCACATCCAAAGTTACATTTATTTGATCTTTGCTTAATTTTTAAACCATAAGATATTTAAATAGCAAATTAAATATCAAACTCAATTACCTTTTGATTCATAAAAGAATGTTTTCCTCCCCCCTTTTATTTTCATAAACCAAGCCACTTCTGAAGTGCCATGCTTCAAACTTTACTGGCAAGCCCCCAAAACCTTCTATTATCAGTGATAGGTCCTTCCTCTCTAGCAGTGAAACAATAAATCATTCCAGCTGAGCATAGGGATTGGGGAAGATCATTCATAGAAAGAACCCTATCCCAGTTCAAAAAGTCAGAGGAAAAGAACAAAATCATTTTAAAAACTTAAATTAACTACCAAGAAGTAAGTGTTAATAAGAGCAGGCATCATCTCTCTGCTTGTTCTTGGGACTCCAATTATGTAACAGGCAAATGGGGCCTCCAGTCACCCCCTATAATCCTACAGTAGAGGTGACTTTGGTCATCTTGCTAAGGAACTATGCTTGGGAGCATCCACCCCGATGCTCCTCCTCTTCTGAGGAAGCAGTTGATTCCTTCTTGTTTCTCAGGAGTTTCATTCATCTAGTACTTCATTAGGCTGTCTGTCTTTTCCTTCCTGAGGAACCCTGTCCATATTCTCCCATGGTTTACTTCTATGATCCCTTCCAAATCATTTCTCTTACTATTTTATTTTTTCTCCTTAGAGTGTTTGGTAACAGTTCTCACTTTTTCCCTACATCTCTCTGTGTCTCCCAAGTCGGTCAGTGCTCCCCCCACCTCAAATACCTAAATCTTTACTAGGGGACTTAAGAGAGAAATAAGGGGACCCTGTCGATCCCAGCAAGTTTCAGGAAGGAGTTTTCATGTCCTTTGTAAAGGATCATTAAAATGTGTAGTATACATTGCTTGGCACCTGATTTTTTTTTAAAAAAGAAAGAAAACCTAAAAAGACAGATCACAAATGAAAAGGGTGAATTCACCTCCAATGAAAAGGAAATTAAAGCAATTATTAAGAAATCTTTTGCCTAATTTTTGTGCCAAGGCATCTAATAATCAGAATTAAATCAATGAATATTAATAAAAATGTAAGTTATACAGATTAATGGAAGAGGAAACTGAATGCTTGAATAACCTCTCCTATAAAAAAGGATTTGAATGAGCCATCAATGAACTGCCTAAGAATGGGTTCACAAGTGAATTCTCCCAAACATTTAAAGAAAAATTAATTCCAATACTTTATAAATTATTTGGAAAAATCAGCAATGAAGTAGTCTTACCAAATTCCTTTTGTTATAGAAATTTGGTGCTGATACTTAAATTAGGAAGTGCTAAAACAGAGAAATAAACAATTTCCCTGGAAAATATTAATGCACTAATATTAAATGAAATGCTAGCAAGTAGTTTGCAGCAATATATCACACGGAGCATACTATGACCAGGTAAGATTCAGGGCTGGTCAATTTTTAAAACCATATTTTTAAGTAGAAGCCAACAAAATGATCTGGTACTGGCTAAGAAATAAAGTGATGAATCAGTGGATTGCCATAAGTATACAAGACACAGCAATAAATGATCATAATAACCTAGTGTTTGACAAACTTAAGTCCCCAGTTTCTAGGTTAATAACTCACCATTTGACAAAAACTACTGAGAAAACTGGAATACAATATGGCATAAACCAGGTATAGACAGATTTCTTATACTGTCTACCAATATAAGGTAAAATGATTTAGGCATTAAAGGTGATACTATAAGCTAATCAGAAAAGCAAGGTAGAGTTTACCCATGAAATCTATGGAGAAAAGAATTCATGATGAAATGAGAGAGGGTATTAAAAAATATAAAGTATACAATTTTGATTATATTAAATTTAAAAGAGTTTGGACAAAACAACACAGTCAAGATGAGAAGAAAAGCAAAAAGCTGTGAAACAATCTATATAGCAAGTAAAGATCTCTGATAAAGATCTCATTTCTCAAATATATAGAGAACTAAGTCAGATTTATAAGACTGCAAACTATTCCCCAATTGATAAATGGTGAAAAGATATTAATAGGAAGTTTTTAGACAAAGAAATGAAAGTTTTCATGGTCATATGAAGAAATGCCCTCACTTTTGATTAGAGAAATGCAAATGAAAACAGTTGTGAACTATTTTATTTTTTCTCATTAGGATATTTGGTAACAATTCTCACCTTATCTCTACTTCTTTCTGTCCCTCCCAGCTTGGCCAGTTCTTCCCCCAACACAAATATCTCAATCTCCACTAGGGGACTTGAGAGAAATAAGGGGGCTCTCTGTCAATCTCAGGGAGCCTCAATGAGAACTTGTCATGTCCTTTGTAAAGACTCTATCAGGTCCATTAAAATCTGTGGTATAGATTGCTTGGTGCATGCCCAAGTCAGGTATCAGCTTGTTCCTTACTAGAGGTCTTTAAGCAAAGATGATAATCATTTACTGGATGGATTACAGAAAGGAGTCTTTTTCAGGTATTGTTTCAACTGAATATCCACTCAATTCTAGCTACTTTCTAGCTCTGAAAGTGATTCGATGAGGAAACACAATGATCTTTTCAGGGATGCTGTAAGTCAGACAAGCGATGATGGTAAATCATACTTTTCACTAGCAGTCCTCACACTGAGCAGCTACATGACCCAGTATGGATCAGGAATTTGGAAGACCTGAATTCAGATCTGACCTCAGACATTTGCTAGCTGTGTGACACCAGGCAAGTCTTTTTGCATCAGTTTCAAAATATAGAAATAATAATAGTACCTATCTCCAGGACTGTTGTGAGAAAAAAAATGAGATATTTGTAAAGCACTTTGTAAATCTTTTTTTTTAGGTTTTTGCAAGGCAGTGGGGTTAAGTGGCTTGCCCAAGGCCACACAGCTAGGTAATTATTAAGTGTCTGAGGTCAGGTTTGAACTCAGGTACTCCTGACTCCAGGGCCAGTGCTCTATCCACTGTACCACCTAGCTGCCCTGCACTTTGTAAATCTTAAAGGATTATTTAAATATCTATCTATCATATCATTGTTCCATTTGTGCACATGTTTTCTTTCCCTCTTGGTCCACATTGATATCCATGATCAGGTTCCTATGAGCATGAGTTCATCCCCTTGTTGACCTCAATCAGAGCCTCCAATAGAAAAACAAAATCATGGTGGAGGGGAGGAGAAAGTATGGTTTTACAGTAGACTAAGCTGTCAATTACAATTGCCCTTGAATAACCTAGTATGATATACAAAATCCCAAAGCAAAACAAGATTTGTTTGTTTTTATTGTAGGGGATGGAGAATGCTATATCACAGAGAATATAAAACCAGGAATGAAGAGTTTGCAGTTCAAAAGAGATTGAATATAATTGGGATTATTATGAGTCCTTGAGGTCATTCTGGAGTTATCTTGAAGTTATCCAGTGATCATTCCAAGAATGCCAGAGAAATCCAGAATCCAAGTCATAGCTTCTTAGACATTTTTCCTCAGGTTCTCCTGAAGAAGCAGAAGTTAAAAATCAAAAGTCAGGAAGTCAAATGCCAAACCCATTGTGCTATCCCTTAGCCTTTTCCTCAAGGTCAAGTCTCAAGAAGGAGAGGCAATGAGATCAAAGGGATATTAAAAGGGCAGTGTTGAGACCACTATCCTTTCACAGTGATATTGGCCAGAATTTCTGCCACAGACCCAAGTGGCCCCAGGGATCTAGGCATTCAGCCTGGCTTTGCCCACAGGGGCTTTTTCCAACCCCCAGTCCCAGTGAAACAGACCTTTCCTGTGGAACTTCTAAGTTGCTTTGAATTGGGAAATTGTATAACTCAGTCTTTCTGTAGGTTCTGCCCCTATAAATTTTGGCTAGAGTCATAATTTGATGGTTTTTGGAGTTTCTTGGGGACCAAGTTTCTGGGAATTCCTCCCTTCATGCTGCCATCTTCAATGCGGTTTCTTTTGAACCTATCCTAATCCACTATTAGGATATTACTATTACTATTACTATTACAACCTATTACTCTATTTTTAACTAGTACCAGGTAGTTTTAATGACTGCCTCATTAGAGTATAGTTTTAGATCTGGTAGAGGTAGACCACCCTCCTTTTCTTTTCTTTTTTTTTTCATCAGTTCCCTTGCTATTCTTGCCCTTTTGTTGTTCCAGATCAATTTTGTTACTGTTTTCTTCTAGTTCACTAAAATAGCTGTTTGGTATTTTGATTGGTATGGCACTGAATAAACAATTTAATTTGGGTAGAATTGTCATTTTTATTATATTACCTCAACCTAACCATGAGCATTTGACCTTTTTTCCAATTATTTAGATCTGACTTTATTTGGGTGAGGAGTGCTTTATAATTGTGTTCATACAGTTTCTGGTTTTGTCTTGGGAGATAGATTCCCAAGTATTTAATTTTGTCTACAGGTATTTTAAATGGAATTTCTTCTTCCAAATATCTATCTATCTATCTATCTATCTATCTATCTATCTATCTATCTATATACCTATCTATCATCTATCTATCTATCTATAGCTATCTATTTATCTTGGGCTTTGTTGTTCATATATAGAAATGCTGATGGTTTATGTGGGTTTATTTTATACTCTGCTACTTTGATGAATTTGTGAATTGTTTCAAGGAGTTTTTCAGATTATTTTCTCAGGTTCTCTAGGTATCATCGTATCATCTGCAAAGAGTGAAAGTTTTGCTTTCTCACTGCTGATTCTGATTCCTTCCATTTCTTTTTCTTCTCTTATTGCTACTGCTAGCATTTCTAATATTATATTGAATAATAATAGTGATGAAGGGCATCCTTCTTTCACCCCTGAACTTAGTGGAAATGCTCTGAGTTTATTCCCATTAAATATAATACTTGTTGATGGTTTTAGATAGACACTATTTATTATTTTTAGGAAAACTCCCATTTATTCCTAAACTTTCTAGTATTTTAATAGGAATGAATGTTGTATATTATCAAAGGCCTTTTCAGCATCTATGAAGATAATCATGTGATTTCTGTTGGTTTTCCTATTGCTATGTCTAGTTATGTTGAGTGTTTTCCTAATGTTGAACCATCCCTGGCTGCCTGGTGTAAAACCATCCTGATCATGGTGTATTATCCTGGTAATAACTTGCTGTAGTTTCATTGCTAAAATTTTATTTAAGATTTTTGCATCAATATTCATTAGATTGGTCTATAATTTCCTTTGTCTGTTTTGGTTCTTCCTGATTTAGGTATCAGCACCGTGTTGGTGTCATAAAAGGTGTGTGGCAGAACTCCTTCCTTTCCTATTTTTATAAAGATTTTATGTAGACAAGGAATTAGTTGTTCCTTAAATGTTTGGTAGAATTCACTTGTAACTCCATCTGGACCTGGAAATTTTTCTTAGGGAGTTTATTGATGGTTTCTTCAATTTCTTTTTCTGAAATGGGGTTATTGAAGTAATTTATTTCCTCTACTGTTAACCTGGGCAGTTTGCATTTTTGTAAATAATTGTCCATTTCACTCAAGTTGTACAATTTATTTGTATACATTTCAGCAAAGAAGATCCAAATTATCTCTTTCATTTCCTCCTCATTGGTGGTTAGTTAACTCTTTTCATTTTTGATCCTGGTAATTTGGTTAACTTCTTTCTATTTTTAATCAGATTAACCAGAGGCTTGTCTATTTTATTGGCTTCTGCATTATACCAACTGTTAGTTTTATTTATGAGATCAATGGTTTTCTTGCTTTCCATTATATTAATCTCTCCCTTGATTTCAAGAATTTCTAATTTGGTATTTCATTTGAGTTATTTAATTTGTTCTTTTTCTAGCTTTTTAGTTGTATACCCAATTCATTGATCTCCTCTTTCGCTATTCTATTCATACAGGCATTTAAAGATAAAAAGTTACCCCTCAAAACTGCCTTGGTTGCATCCCATAAATTTTGGTATGATGTCTCATTATTATCATTTTCCTGGATAGAATTATTGATTATTTCTATTATTTGCTCTTTGATCTACCCATTATTTAAGATAAAGTTATTTAATTTCCATTTAGTTCCTGGTTTATCTTTCCCTGACCCTTTATTACATGTAATTTTAATTGCATCATGGTCTGATAAGTATGTTTTATTATTTCTGCCTTTCTGTTGATTATAAGGTCTTTGTGCCTTAGGACATGGTCAATTTTGGTGAAGGTGCCATGTACTACAAAGAAAAAAGTATTTTCTTTTCTATTCCCATTAAGTTTTCTCCAGAGGTCTATCATATCTAAATTTTCTAAGATTTCATTCACCTTCTTAACTTCCTTCTTGTTTATTTTATTAGATTTATCTAATTCTGAGAGAGGGAAATTCAGATCTCCCATTATTAAAGTTTATCTGTCTATTTCTCCTTGTAATTCACTCAGCTTTTCCTCTAGTTATCTGAATGCTATACCATTTAGTGCATATATGTTTAGTAATGATATAGCTTCATTACCAATGGTTCCTTTTAAGAAGATGTAGTTTCCTTCCTTATCCGTTTTAATGAGATTGATTTTTTCTTTTGCTTTGTCTGAGATTAGGATTGCTACCCTAGATTTTTTTACTTCAGCTGAAGTATAATATATTTTGCTCCAACCTTTTACCACTACCCTGCATGTATCTCTCTGCTTCAAATGTGTTTCTTGTAAACAACTTTTTGTAGAATTTTAGTTTTTAATCCCTTCTGCTATCTTCTTCCATTTTATGGGGGAGTTAATCCCATTCACATTTATAGTTAAGATTACTAAATCTCTATTTCCCTCCATGCTATCTTTCTCCATTTATATTTATCTCTTTCCTTTTCTCTTATTCCTCCTCAACCACAATTTTACTACTTTTTTCCTTTGACTTTTCTTTTAAAAAATTAACTTCCAGTTTATTTTCACTTATATTTTCCCTTCCCTTTTATCAGTCCCATCTTCTCTTATCTTTCCCTTTCCCAGTCTCTCCCCCTTTGCTGTACTTTGAGTTAGATTTTTAAATCCAAGTAGGAATGCATCTTATTCCCTCACTGGGCTAAATCTCTTGAATAAAATTTACTCAGCATTCACATTCTCCCTTCTTTTGCTCCAAAATTATAAATCCTTGTCCCTCTTCCCTTGGTGTTACTTATTTCTCTAATATTATTAATCAGATATCATCAATCACAGTTAAATTATTTGATTGCTTGATAAATTCCTACTGTTATCAAGATATCACAGATTGTTTACTCGATTGCTTGATGAGCATCATTGACTCAAACTGCATCATATTATAATTATAATTATACCACCTTTTCTAGCATTTTTCACATACACACAGTCTTCCTCGAGAGCCAAAGTATCATCCAAAGCCATTTAATTTCTTGATCTATTGGTGCTCCTCCCCCCCAAGCCTATTTTATTTCACACTTTACCTCCCCACCTCCCCACCCAGGTACTTAATACCTTGTTAAGTGAAGCAAGGCCTACTCTACACACTTTACCCCCCCCCCCCCAATGCCTTCCCAGGGTACTTAACCCTTGTTAAGGGAAGTGCTGGTTAATTCAAACCCTCGAGGAATTAACTGAAAGAATCTTGAAGATCTCTTAAGTACTGGGAGACTCTGGAGGTGTGACCTGAAACTTTACAATTGATTGTAAATAACAGAGACACTGTCTCAAGTCCTCCCAGTTCATGATACCCTCACTGACAAGGTGCTTAGCACCATGTGATTAAAGTGATTCAAAGTATGAGACACTTAAGATAATATCCTTCCTTTTTTTCCTGGGCTTTTTGTCTCAAACAGGTTGTCTTCTTAGACTTGTTCAATTGAGAGACAACACCCAATTATACCCATATCCTTTAGGTTCATTCTTTTCTATTATATTCTACCCTCTGATTATCCTTAGAGAAATAAAGTCCTAGTTGACTAACATTTGTTTAAAACAGTATTTTTTCCACCCCCCTTTTCATTTACCTTTTTTTAATGCAACTTGTGTAATTGGTGATTGAATTCTCTGTTCAGTTCTGGTCCTTGTGTCAGGAAATTCTGGAAGTCCTCTATTTCACTGAACATCCATGTTTTTCCCTGACAGCATATGCTGAATTTTGCAGGGTAGTACATTCTGGGTTGTAATCCCAAGTCCTTTGCTTTCCAAAATATGCTATTCCCGTTCTTCCAGTCCTTCAATGTTGAGACTGATAGATCCTGTTAGTCTGATTGTGTTCCATCTACATCTGAATTTTTTTCCTTTTTGCTACTTGCAATATTCCCTCCATCATTTGAGGTTCTGGAATTTTGCTATAACAACCCTTCCAACAACCCTTGGAATTTTTATCCTGGGGTCTCTTTCTGGATATTCTTATCTTATTCTAGTAGATTTGGGCAGTTTTCCCTTAAAATTTCCTGCATGATATTTTCCAGGTTCTTTTGTTGGTCCAGGCTTTCTGGTGGTCCGATGATTTGTAGATTGTCTCTTCTGGATCTATTTTGCAGGTCATTTGTTTTCCCTAGAAGGTACTTTACATTTTCTTCAAGTTTTTTTTCTGCCTTTTTAAATTTGTTTGATGGAATCTTGTAGTCTTGTAGATTCATTGGTTTCTAATTGTTCAATTCTAATTTTTAGGATCTTATTTTCTTCAATTAGCTTCTGTTTCCTTTGCTAGGTGGTTATTTTTACTTCTAACAAGAGTTGATTATTTCTTTGGTCATCTTTTCATAGTTTTCCTGCAAGACGTTTATTTATTTTTCCATTTTTCTTCTTCCTCTATTCTTTGGTTTTAAAATTCTTTTTTAAGCTCTTCAATGAGCTTTTATATTTGAGTCTAATTTATAGACTGTTTTGATACTTCCCCTGTGATTTTTTTCACTGTTTTCTTCTTCAGATATGGCATTGCTGTCATCTTTGTCTGTTAAGTAGTTTTCTATAGTGAGTGCTCTTTTAGCTTTTTTGTTCATCTTTGATGTTTTAGTTCTGCTCCTGGGGTATATAGAGTATAGATCCAAGCTTTTATTTTGTTGTGGATGAGGTCTTATCCCAGGCTTGTTGTTGGCAAAGGCATTGCCTATACAGTCCACTCTTTGCCTTTGCAGAGGCTTTTTTTCCCCTCCTTTTAAGTCCAGGTTCTGACTTAACAGTGAACTGTTCCCGACCAAGTCCTGCCTTTTACCCCAGTGTTTTCAGGCTTCAGACTTTGTTTAGGGTTGGGATTCTCCCTGCTGTGTTGGGAGCCAGGGTCTCTAAGCTGTTTGACACAGTCACAGCAAGAAGACTCAAGTCAATCACACTGCCTGATGGAACGACATTTCCTTCTTCAATATATATATATATATATATATGTATGGATATGGATATGGATATGGATTCCATGCATACCAATATGTATAGGTCTATTATTGACTACAATATTTACTCACCCTAATACTGGAATGACTATAAAGAAAGGATTTCAGAAAAATTCCTTGAATAAAACAGATTGTAAACTCTGTCCAAATTTCACAGGACTGCCTCTCTCTGAGGCATACAAAAGGCTTCAACATTATGAAATCTCTGGAAAACTCAGCACTGGGAATTCCAAGGAGGTGCCAGAATATATGCAGGGAAAACAGATATAAGATGAGTCAGATAGAATTCCAGGAAAATTAATAGTTTTGCCCACTTACCATACACAGGAATATATGAAAAAGATGGTGAGAAAATAGTTAGTACAGGTGACAGATATGTGAACTCCAGCAGCCTTAGTTTCATGGGAAAGAATAAAAAAGTCACAGAAACTGTGGCTTCTACCAATTAGGCCAGAAAGAAAAATTGGTTATTGTAAGAGTTAATGGATGGGTGGACAAACATAAAAACCCTCACTATAGATTGTTAAGGGAGTGTATCAAAAAACATTACCTACACAGAAAATATAAAAAGCTTTCCATTAAAAGAATTGCTTAATTAATAACTTTAAATGAATTAACAATTATACAATGTAGTAATAAATAAGGTAACAGACAGGTTGAGGTCATCATGGTCTGAGTAGGGATAAGAAATCAATTAACTATATGATTATTACTTAAACTTTTAATCACATGATTAAAACTTGTAACCATATGAACTATATGATTGATGATGAAAATTGTACACTCTTGTAACCAAGGAAATGATCTCAGCTTGCTTGTTTGCTTGAAACATACATGATTCTGAAACTATAAAAATAAATCCAAACAGCTGATAGTCAGTCAACCTGCTCCTGCCTTTACCCACTTGTTGACTCAACTCATTTAGCCAACTCTATCCCTCCGGTCAGGTTCCAAGGACCCCGTGGAGGCTGGACCCCCGCAGATGATCTCTGAGACTCCATGTACTCTTATCAGTAGAAATGGAGTTTGATAGTACCATAGTACTACCTCTCCTCCCCCTCCCTCTCCTTCTCCTCCTTTTTGGCAATGGACAAGCAACAACCATAAGATTTATCCTTAAGGAAGAGGCATAAGTAAGGGTGGTGCACTTACAGAGTCACAGGGAAAGCTATACATATCAAAGGGGCAGTTCCCCCTAATGAAACAACTCATACACAAAGTCTCAAGGTTGGAGAAGATGAACTAGTTCAATCTTTCTCTTTTTCCCAGAGGACATCCAATATGTTTCTGTATCATCAGAGTTTGTTCCAAAAAAGTCCTCTCCAGGTCAGGTGACTTGCTGATATCTTTTGTTCTAGGAAAGGAACTTCTTAACAACATATTATCAGACCAAAACTCATGTTTTCATAATTAGACAATAAAATTCTACAGCTATTACAATCTATATTTTATCTTACTGTCATGTTGACATACATGCTCCACTCTAATAAGTGAATTCACTGAAAATTGTAAGATTGATTTGGGTTGTAACATATATATTAGATGATTATCTTAGTACAAAGGGTCCAGCAACCTTTTGCTCCTATTAAAATAATAAATCAAGCATCCTTAACTAAAATGAATTTCTCTTCCCCAAATATTTCTAAATATATTATAGGCTATTCTCCTGATATACTCAACTGACACATTCCCAACCTTAAAGTACTGCTATTGCACAGAATTATATCTTGAGATTAGAAAAACCTTTTTATTCTTCTTACCTAAATATTCCCTCTAACATAAAAATCAAGGGAATCTTAATTCTTTTTTTTTAGGTTTTTGCAAGGCAAATGGGGTTAAGTGGCTTGCCCAAGGCCACACAGATAGGTAATTATTAAGTGTCTGAGACCGGATTTGAACCCAGGTACTCCTGACTCCAAGGCCTGTGCTTTATCCACTACGACACCTAGTCGCCCCTGGGAATCTTAATTCTTATCAGAATATATAGTTAACAGGATGTCAGAACCACACACTTGCCCATCGAGCTACTAAACACCAATTGACCTAAAATTTCGATAAGATTTACTGATAGTGGTCCATTATAAAGATTCAGAACATCAATGAAAAATCATATATATATATATATAAAATTTTGAATATCAGTTTCCAGGCAGAGGTCATTTGGGTTGTCAAATATATTAAGCCAGATATAACCTACCAGGTGAGACATTATCCAAATGTCACATTTGGGAAATCAAGTTAGAAAGAGTCCAACCTCAGACTGCAATGAAAAGCCGACCCTTCAATCTTTTATCCTAAAATACCTGTCACCCTATAGTCTTCAAACCTCTGCTGGGCTTCCTGGCTTCAGAAAAGCATTGAATCAACAGCACTTCCTTTGTTGATCATACCTGGTATCGGATATGATATGATATGATCAGAGCAGAAACCAATTAAAAGTCCCATGATCTAAAAATAGTAATTCCATCTAATTAGACCTCCAAGTGAATCTAGTTAACAAGGTCTAAATACCAATTATAATCTTGATGGGACACCAATTAATGAGTTCCATTCCCAACACATATATCTACACTGAGTATCCCTCCCGGATCTGTCATCAGAAAACACTAAATATGTTTATCTTCTAAAACCATGCAAAATGCTGTCAGGTTCCCCCAGTATCTGGAGTATTCCCTGACATACAAAAACCCCATCATAAAGATATTCCATAACTCAACTAAGGTTGCATCCCTCTAGTGGCATTAACTTCTGATCTCCAGACCCACCTCCCTTTCTCTGAAATCATATCTACTTTAGTCTTATATAAAGGTGTTATGTCAGATACCTCTAGGCTAGAAACCTGCTGTGTTATACAATAAATAAACCTCCTTTGAATAGGAGATTGCTCATCATCTCCAGCATTCTCACATATCAATTAGCTAGATATTGTCACAGAAAAATCTCAAATTATTACTATTATTTTTATCTTTCTCATGTTACTCAGGTTTTTTCACTTCAAAGCAAACAACTACAATTTTGAGATATAGAACCACAATAATTTCAATTTATGTATATAACTGAAAAATTCCTATGCAAACAACTTTTTATAGTCAACCTGTTTAGTTATTAACCATGTTTAAAATACAAAAATGAAAAACACATGTTTTACCAAGTCTTCATGAAAATATGAAAATACAAATCATTACTTTCAAAATTCTTTCAATCCATTAGAACATCTTAGATGATTTTAAATCTTCAACATTTTATTAATTGCAAATGTAACAAACCAGTAATAAGAGTAACACATTATTAGATTTTACTATGCAATCTTTCCATTATTACATAATCCATGAATCTACAGATCTAGAGCAAGTTACAACATATTGTTTAAAAGTTTCAGCCAGAGGGTGATGACTTTTGATAATTTCCTTCATTATCCCTACAAAAAGTCAATAATTAATTCCAGTCTTCAGCATCATTATAATAAATTAGCTTATATTTACAAAAATAGATCACATAACTGATAAAGACTTCTCAACATCTTACTCATCAATAAGTTAATCTTACTAGGGGTTGCATAATTTTTAATTTCCAAATCATTCTTCAGAGCCCCCTCACATTTATTTAATAATATTGGAAGGCTATTTTGCAATCTCGTTATGCTTTCCAATTTCCTGTCCACTATCCTGAGTTTGTAATTAACATGGGGGGAAGAAATCTCAATATTTTTACCTCTTTAAAATTGAAAATCCCCACTGGCAATAAATAGTTTTATTCAATGAATAGTGGAGAAAATAATACCTTTGGGGCATATTTAAATAGTCTACCATAATTTAAAACATTTAGATATTTCCCCAGAGTGAAGTAGCTACCAAAATCAAGCATATGAACACGTTAATATATACACACAGAAATCAATCAGACTGGCATTTCTCCCCATGTGCTCAGCAAAAAAATAGGAGTAACAGGATATCATGGTTTTCATCCCTGCCCCAGCCAATCCACCCTTGATACTGTAGGAACAAATACTTTAGAAATCCCTTGAATCCCTTGAATCCCTGATCACCCTTAATTTTCTGTCTTTCCTTTTTCTGGTTGGACGTTGACCCCAATTCATCCCTACTACTGCAGGAGGGAAACCACAGTGCCAGTTCATTCTAAGTCTCAACCCTTTCTCTCTTTTACAATAATCTTTTTACCAGACTCCACCAGTACTCTTCAAAATCCCTTACATACAAAATCCCTTGCACATATTGCCATCCACACTTCTTCAATGAAAAGGGAGTAATTAAAAACAAAAATTCTCTTTTGATGGAGAAACATTAGGCCCTACTATCTTATTATCACTATTCTTCTTCCTTATACAACATTATACTAGCCAGCACACCTCCCCAACCCTCTGAACCTTATCATCAATGCACTCTAATTTTCCCTGCACTTTGAACATCTAATTCTTAATCTACATGAAACATAAGATTTCCCTGCTGAGATCTCATTCTCTTGAAACAAAACAGAAACAACAAAAAGTTTCTCTTAATGAAGATTAACCTTATAACTGAATATTTTTTGCATATTTTACAGTTTTATTCTACAAGCTTATTTACCTCTTATCACAAATATATTCCTATTTTCAAAAAAGAAAATGAAATCTACTAGAATTTGATTGTATACATATGACAATTTCAATACCCGAATGTAAAGCCAAGAAGCAGATTGGGGCTGGTGTAAAATACCTCTTAAAGTTGCTGTTCGTTGAACCACCTGCGCCAAGTCTCTGAATGACTTTTCAAACTGCCTGTTTCATGAAAACCCACAAATGAAAACGCCCCTCATCTGCTCATTTTCGGTGTATTTTATTCCTTGACTGAACAAAATTACTTTCTTGGAAAGTGAATGCCTAAAAATCTAGTATCCTAGCAGTTTGAGTCTGGCTGTTCTTTTGGAAAATCCATTAGATTCATTATTACCTAATTGATAGTGCTGTGCAACATAATGATGTAATCTCCTCCCTAAACTGCTAGGAGGAGGAAACAAAGGCTTGTCAAATTAAAAAAAAACCTTAGTTTATAGCTATATAAATCATAGTGATTACATTTTTCACAATATACCTTTCCTAGGGCAGCTAGGTGGCGCAGTGGATAGAGCACCGGCCCTGGAATCAGGAGTACCTGAGTTCAAATCCTGCCTCAGGCAAATATATATATATACATTTCCATTCAAGGGTCTTAATATTTAACACCTCTTGATATTAACTGGCATAACCTTTGAAAAAGAAAACAGCCACTCAAAAATCCCACAAACTAATTGGAATATCCCCTTTTCCCCACTCAGTTAGAATAAACCAAATAACTTCCATTAGAAGGGACCAGTCCTAAATCCCTTCTAGATGCTCTTCTATTCATAGATCCTCATTTGTTCCATTTTTTTTAATATTTTGGAAATGAAAGGGCAGCTAGGTGAAGGGGTGGCTAGATGGCACAGTGGATAGAGCACCAGCCCTGGAGTCAGGAACACCTGAGTTCAAATCTGACCTCAGACACTTAATAATTACCTAGCTGTGTGGCCTTGGGCAAGCCACTTAACCCCATTGTCTTGCAAAAAAACCCCCCTAAAAATAGAAAAATGAAATGAAATGACTAATATCAGAATCTATATTTTTCACTAATAAACTCCTGAAGCTATAGTGTTACCATAGATTAAACTTATACTCATCCTGGGAAATAATCAACTATTAATAGCCCATGCTTCAGTCTCTCTATTCCTGGCATTTCTATATTATCAATTTATGTACTTTGGAATGGACAAAGACCTAACTCTTGTCCTCCTTGAATCTGCTTCCTCAAAATTTTCTCAGGTATAAAATAGCTTTTCTCTCATAATTTGTTTATTTAACATATCTTTCCCATCTGGTAATGCCCACTGTCCATTTTTCTGTTTATATCACTCCTAATATTATTCGATTCCTCCTTTCTGTTGGTACAACTTCAATTTTCGGGACCTGAGGAATCCTGACATGCATTTTGATTGCTAACCTGTTTCCTTTAGTTTCAAATAAATTCCCTTTTTAGTGTCCCTTCCCATGCACTATTACAATTTCATTTGGTAATATTTGTTTTACCAAGTCTTCATGAAACAATTCTCTCTCTCTCTCTCTCTCTCTCTCTCTCTCTCTCTCTCTCTCTCTCCTATTAATTAGTCTTTTTTCTTAATTCTTCTCTTCTACTCCTTGTTCAGGATCAAGATAAGGGAAGAGACAAGCTGCAAACTGGGGGAGGTGAGGATAGAACTTTGGCAGGAGAGGGTTATAGAGAGGAAGCAGGGGAGACAAAAACATACAAGGGATCCCAATGGAGTGAAAGCTCTCAAAATTTAGTTCACCCAATTTTCATCTGTTCCCTAATGGGTTATCTGGGAGAGAATTTGTAGAGAGAATTTTGACTGTAATCACTTATTACCTCATAGTTGAAGAGCAAATTTGTTCCCTCTTTGTTTTGTCTTGGTTCTTAGACTTAGGGGGCTGAGAATCCCCAGTAAGGCCCTCTCATCAGAGTTCTTCTCAGGCTCACATGCTGTATCTCTCATTCTCCTCAACCCTCAAGACTCAACAGAGTTGAGTAACTGGTTCAGTTACCCAGGTACCTTCCCTGAGTCTGTGCCCACAACTCACCTAGACTGCAGTTTTTCTTTATCTTTATAAATGGACTTCTCTTCCCCCCTTAGTCATTTTCTGCTCTCAGTTCCCCACTCTCCTCAGAGGAGAGTTATTCCCCTGCTTGATCAAGGGCCACTGAAAAGATTTATAATGAGATGTCCATGTCTGTCAGTCAAGGCTAGTAAATCCCTCCCCTTTCAGAGAGGAGTTTGGAAAAACTTGGTGTGAACCTCCAAATTGTGTAGGATGACAGACCACAGGAATCAAAATTTCAGAGTCTGAGTCAGAGAGCAGGAAAGGGTCTTTTTATTTTTCTCATGAGAAAAAGGACTCAACTCCCCCCACCCCCGCCCCCAAGCAGTCTCAGCCAAGAAGTATCAAAAATAGGAACTTTCAGGCTTCTGTTATTCCAATACTAATCCTACCTCTAAATTCTGTCTTATCCCACCATTGGCTGGTAAGACAATCTCACAATCTTCTTACCCAACCAGAGCAAAGCAAATTCAATCCTCATTATCTTAATTATTCATAACTAATCTCTATCTCATTAGAAAGTTATAGTTTTCAATCACTTAGTACTATAATATCCATAGCTAATCTATACCCTATTAAAATTGATGTTTTACAGAACCTCATTTTGCATTTCCTCTGATCAAATTTGGAGGCATCCATTAAGAAAGAAAGCAATCCAGTTCTTCTTGAAATTATTTCATTTTCCTAGAATCATAGGTAACTAGAAAATGGGAAGGATTTAGCTCACAAGTAAAAAAAAAATAAAGAGTGGCAGCTAGGTAGTGCAGTGGATAGAGCAACGGCCCTGGAGTCAGGTGTACCTGGGTTCAAATCTGACCTCAGACACTTAATAATTACCCAGCTGTGTGGCCTTGGCCAAGCCACTTAACCCCATTGCCTCGAAAAATCTAAAAAATAAAAAAAATAAAGATAAGGTGCATTCATGAGGCATGAGAAAGCTTCATTGAAGTTCATCTCTCACAAATGTGTATAAAGTGTATTTATGGGGAAACTTCACTAAAGGCCATCTCTCACACTTCTATGACTGCTTGTCCTATGTGAGTTCATTTTGACAGGCATACATTTGGCATTAAAACAATGTGGTCATCAATCATAGTTGTGATCTTTGTAGTAAAGTTTGATTTTTTGACAGTTTAGCTCAAGGAAGGACCTCAGGGTCTAATATTTTATTCTGCTAGATGATCTTCAAAATCTTCATAAGACAATTCAAATGGAAGTGATTCAGATTCCTACCACGGTGCTGGTAGACTTTCCAGTTTCACAGGCATGCAACAAGGAAGTCAGTACAATAGGTCTTTAGACCTAGTTTGATAGTAAATCTAATATGTCCTCTCTCACACTTTGCATCAGAGCATCCCAAATGTTGAGTTAGTTCCGATAATATGTATGTTAACCTCATTTTCAATGAGTAGCTCCTGGAAAGTACATTGCCAAAGTGCATGAATTTATCCACAATATACAAAATTTCTCCATTTGTTAGAACTAATAGCGCTACATATGGATAGTGTGGTGCTTGATAACTTGGCTGAAAACATGCTAAAAATCATGAGAGCAAGGATACCGCCTTGTTTTACTCCACTGGTGACCAGAAATTGTGAAAGTAGTGTCCACTATTCAGAATCAGGTTAAGCCATCATATAATTGATGTACAATACTGAGAAACTTTTCAGGCAACCTGATTTTGATTCAACTTTCTATAAGCCCTAATGACTGATAGTATCAAAGGCCTTTGTCAGATCTACAAATGTGATATACAGATCTCTATTTTTCTCTTGGCATTTTTCCTAGAGTTGTCAGGCAACAAACACCATGTCAATTGTCCCTCCACACTTTCTGAAGTTATATTTCCTCTCATGTAGGTGACCTTATCCCACGAGGATTAGCCTATTAAGGAAGACTCTGGTCAAAATTTTTCTATCAGTGACCAAAAGAGAGAGACTTCTATGATTGTAATGGGACAATCTATTCCTTTTACTTTTATAAAAATGGATAATGGAGGCATCCTTGAACTTCTGGGAAATAATCTCCTCATGCCATATGATCTGGAAATTTTCAGTCATTTTTTTGTATGACTATTGTAAGAACAATGGACCTTCTACCTTCTAAGTCTCAGCTGGAATAATATCAGTACCAGATGTTTTACTTAATGGCATTCAAAATCTCTTCTTCAGTTGGAACTTCATCAAGGTATGGATTGACTTCAACATGAGATAAATGGTCAATGGCTTCCACATTGATTGATGATTGTCTGTTAATAACACTATGGAGAGCCATCTGGAAAGATCTGAGTACAGTAGAAAATTTCAAGATCTCAAAATTTCCTTCACAAACTTCAAGGTAAACAAAGGTAAAAATAAACAAAAGTTGTGGTAGAACAGTGTCCCTCCTAGAACAACCAGAGAAGATATGAAGAAAAATCCCAGAGCCAGGTTGAAACTGGGTGAAATGTAGAAACCTCCAGGCTAGTTCCCTGAAACACAAGAGGTGAACTCTAGGGATAGCTGGGTTGGGAGGTAGTTTCTGTGTCAGCCACAGGAATTCGCACTTCTTGGACTATGTGGGGTATTGAACATCTGAGAAGTGGAAGAGAGGGAACATTTGGTGGAAAGGGATATCCAAGCCCAACTGTACAACTGAGACACATTCCTGGCTGGACAAGAAGGAAGCAGCACATGCCTAAGTGAGCACCAAAACAGTGATTTGAGTATGCTGCTGGTTGCAGACCCTTACAGATGAGTTCTTGGTCTTAGGTTCCAAGACAGGGTAAGAATTGAAGACTTTAGCCACTGGAGGTGTCTCAAGGAGCAAAATCACTCCCAGGATAGCAGGCTGAGGGGCCCAAGTTGTGACTTAGAGGGGGAAAAGAGTGAAGAGGCTGGGCCCATAACAAAGCTTCTGAAGCCAGTGGCACTATCCCCAATACCCCATTCACCTCTAGGGGAATATAAAGATAAGTTGCTTAAAAAAAAACCTTGAAAAATAATTAGGCAAAGGAGTCAGAACTCAATTACAGATACTTACAATGAGAATGGAGATCAGAGTTCATCTTCTGAAGAAGATTCTGAAGCAAAAAAAAAAGCTTCTCTTATACCAAAGAGTAATGTCAAATGGCTACTTTTTTTTTTACCAGAGTCTTCCTTAATAGGCTAATCCTCCTGGAATAAGGTCACCTACATGAGAGGAAATGTAACTTCAGAACGTGTGGAGAGACAATTGACATGGTGTTTGTTGCCTGACAACTCTAGGAAAAATGCCAAGAGAGAAAAACAGAGATCTGTACATCACATTTGTAGATCTGACAAAGACCTTTGATACCATCAGTCATGAGGGCTTATGGAAAGTTGAATCAAAATTGGGTTGCCCGAGAAATTTCTCAGTGTTGTACATCAATTTCATGATGGCTTAACCTGATTCTGAAATTCATAGAACAACTCAAAATAGATTTTAAAAAATAAATAAGAAGTATTAAGGAAAAAATAAAAAAGATAATAAGAACAATCCAAGGAAAAACAAGGTTATGAAAAGCAAGTAAACCACTGGAAAAGGAGATCCAGAATCTTAAAGAAGAAAAATGACTTTTTGAAAATTAGAATTAGAGAAAAGCCAGTAAAGTTATAAGATACCAAAAATAATAAAATATAAAGAATGAAAAAATAGAAGAGAATGTAAAATCTCATAAGGAAAAACAACTGATCTGGAGAACAGATCAAAAAGAGAAAACATAGGAATTACTGGATGACTACTTGAAAGACTTGATACAATAACACAAGAAATATTAAAGAAAATTATCCTGGAGTGTTAGAACAAGTTATCAGAAATAGAATAAATTCATCAAATCATCACCTAAAAGAGATCTGAGGAGGAAAACTAACAGGAATATCACAGTTAACTTCCAAAACCCCCAGATTAAAAAGAAAATATTAAAAAGAACAGGAAAAATGTTCAAATATAGAATGATCACAATTAGAATTACTCAAGACTGGGGCAGCATGGTGGCATAGTGGATAGACCACTGGTTCAAATATGGCCTCAGAAACTATATTTATTATCTCTGTGACCTTGGGCAAAGCACTTAACTCTACTGCCTCACAAAAAACCTAAAAAAGGGGGCAAAGGGGGATAAAAAAAGAATTACATAAGATGAGTGGTTATATTAAAAGACTACAGATCTTGAAAAAGAGCAAAAGAACTGGGATTGTGGTCAGCAAAGGTAAGCACAGTCCTGAATGAAAAAAATGGACATTCAATGAATTGCCAGACTTTCAGGATTTTGTATACAAGAACCAAGAAAAACGTAAAGTAAATAGCAAGACTAATTACAAGGGACTCAAAAAGGACAAATCATTTATTATATCCATGGAAAAATAAGCCATATGTCCAAGATTGTTCTTAGTAATTGAGTAGTTAGAAGAAAAAAATTGAGGTAGAACTGAGTAGAATGGGAATCTTAAAAGTAAAATGATGTAAGGAAGGTTTAAAAAAAGAGTTATTATCTCATGAAAATGAGGTGTGAAAAGAAGACTATATACAGAGGAATTAGATGGGAAAGGAGAGTTGGAGTTCTGGAAATCTACTCTCATCAGGAATGGGAACAAAACACACACCCACACACATACACACATACACACATACATACATTTCGCTCACAAACATACACACCCATTCAGATTTAGAAACCATTTAAATTCAAAAAGAAGTTGAGGAGAGGAAAGGGGGTCGTTTGAGTTAGAGGATGGAGGACTGGAATAGGAGGGTAAGTGTATGTGGTTCTGTGGGGAAGGGTTTTTAGAAGGGTATGTAAAGGAGGAATTCTTGGAAGGGCAGAAGGCTAAAAAATAGGAGGGCAAGCCTTTGTGTAGAAGTAGAGGAGTAAGGAAGGGTTGATGCTATCATATGCAAACCAAATAAAAATATCTATGAATAGGTATGTGTGTACGTGTGTATGCAAAAGGGTATATATATATATATATATATATATACACACATATATGTATATATGTATATTTATAAATGTCCATATATGTGTATGTGTCTGTGAGCACACATATTTGTGTGCATGTGTGTGTGTGTATATATATATATATATATATATATATATATATATATATATATATATGTATATATCCATGCTTAGTTATAGTTGTTCTGGAATGGGGGAGGAAAAAATAAACTACACAGTGGAGAACAGAAGAAAACCTACAAAGAAGCAAAGATGAGTAATTTTGAACACAATGTGTAGTATTTATTATATAGGTTTTTCTTAAAAGGGGAAGTTATCATTTTATATTATGAATCCTCTTTTATGTTTTGCTGTTGACATGACTTTTTTTCTTATTTTATATTTGCTTAAAACTTTTTAAAAGACAAAATAAAAAGAACTATGAAAGTATTCAAGGCAGCTAGGTGGCGCAGTGGATAGAGCACTGGCCCTGGAGTCAGGAGTAACTGAGTTCAAATCTGACCTCAGACACTTAATAATTACCTAGCTGTGTGGCCTTGGGCAAGCCACTTAACCCCATTGCCCTTCAAAAACCTAAAAAAATATTCAGCTGTTCTCTTTAGGATCATGTCCTTATTACTAATCAACATGACTCCAACAGCTCAGAACAGTTGAGATGTACCATAGGTCTTTGGCCCATAAATAGCTTTCATGGCATCATAAAAGCATTTTGGATTGTTATTTTCTGAAAAACACTGAAGTTAATCTGCCTTCTTATTGTGCCAAGAATTCTACATGTTTCTAAGTTTCACTTATTCTTTCCTTTAGATGGAATTAAATGCTGCCTTCTTAGAAATGGATGAATGTTTCTACTGGTTAACTCTGTGGAGTTCTCATTTTTCATTTAGTAACTCAGAATTTCCACATAATTTTCATCAAGAGGTCTTTTGAGGCTGGAGACCAATTCATATTCTCCTCTGGAGCTTCACATATACTTTTTTTGCCATACTCTTCTGAATAGTGCTGTGATCTTCTTTATTACCATAATAGCTTTCTATCTCTGTGGCTTTTCTCTGTCACTTCTTATTCAATTTGAATAATGCTCCTGGGTCATAGGGAATCCTGTTCCAAGTTGCTTGTATTGGGGAAGGGGACTGATGCAGAGTTTTTGCATTGGGACCTCCCAAGTTAGAGACGTGTTCACTGTGCCAAGGTTTACCAACCTAGTGGTACTGTTTGCTCAGTGGATCTGAGTCAAACCAGTCTAGATGTGTACTAGTATTCTGATCCAGATGAACAAATGCAGTTCTGTGCACCAAATCTCCCCAAAGTTTCCCACTCATTTTGTGTACCACTGTTGCCAATTGTGTATTAGCCTATTTGATAGATGTGACTTGTACCTCAGAATTGTTTTAATTTGCATTTCTCTTATCAAAATTAAGAGCATATGACTCAGTTCTACCTCATGACGTCATAAGAAGAAATTCCCATTCTACTCAGTTCTGCCTCATGACTTCATATGACTATTGTTTATGTTTTCTTTGTCTGAAACTTCCTGTTCTTATCCTTTCACCATTTTTGAATTGAGGAATAGCTTGTAGTTTTATAACTCTGACTCAATTCTCTATATATTTGAAAGAAGGGGTCTTTATCAGAGGCCTTTACTTGCTCTCTCTATATTGTTTCCTAGCATTGGGTTTATTTGTCCCAAACTCTTTTAAATTTAATATAATCAAATTATATACTTTATATTTTATAATACTCTCTGTCTCTTGTTTGATCATGAATACTTCCCTTCTCCATAGATTTAATGGTTAAATTATTGTGTCCTCTTCTGATTTGCTTATAATGTCACCTTTAATGCTTAAATCATTTACCCATTTTGATCGTATATTGCTATTGAGTATATACCTAGTTTCTGCCATATTGTTTTTCAGTTCTTCCAGTAGTTTTTTCATTTATTTATTTGTTTGTTTGTGTGTACTTATTTTATTCATTCTTTCTCTTCATCAGTACCAGATAGCTTTGTTGCTATATATAATAAGATCTAACAGCAGATATCAGGGACAGATCAAGGGCAGATTCTTTTGGTTGTTTCCATTTTTGTTCTTTATACATCCTTTCCAGTTTTTCCTCTGATCTAGTGCTGCTAGGCCTCTTTTCTTTGTTTTTTGATCATTAATTCCCTTGAAATTCTTAATCTTTTGTCTTCCAGATGAATTTTGTCTTACTTTTTTTCTAGCTCAATCAAATATTTTTAAAAGATCAAAGTAAACAATGGTATGCCTATTTTATTGGTTCCCTCCTCCCCATTAAACCATATCTTTATTTCATTTGTTAGCTCAATCGTTTTTTTACTTTCAATTTTATTAATCTCATTTTTGGTTTTCAGATCTTTTAATTTGGTATTCAATTGGGGATATTTAAATTGTTCTTTTTTCTGGGCATTTACAGTTGCATGTCCAATTCATTAATCTGTTTTTTCTCTTTTTATTGATATAAGAATTTAGAGAAATTTTTTTTTCTTTAAGTATTGCTTTGGTCACATCCAATAAATTCTGGTATATTATATCATTATTGTCATTCTTTTTAATGAAATTATGTTCTATGATTTGTTTTTTTGACCCAGGTATTTTTAGGATTAGATTACTTAGAATCCAATTAATTTTTAATCTATCTTTGCAATACTCTTTATTTGAAGGGATCTGAAAAAGCTGCATTTAATATTTTATTGTTTCCATATTTTATTTTGAAGTTTTTTGCCTTAATACTTGGTCAGTTTTTGTATAGGTGTCTTGTATTGCTGAGAAAACATACTTTTTCTATCTTTTTTCAATTTTCTCCAGAGGTCTGTCATTTCTAACCACTCTGAAATTCTATTCTCTTCTTTATCTTCTTTCCTGTTTATGTTTTAGTTGGATTTATTGATTTCTGAGTTGGGAAAATTAAGATCCTTCGCCAGTATAGTTTTGTCAATTTCCTCTTTAATTCATTTTACTCCTCCTTCAAGAATCTGAATTCTATTACCACTTGGTACATATATGTTTAATATTGATATCATCCTCCTTCTAACTGCACTATTAGTGATAAAGTTCTTAAAAATCACAAATGTCATCTTCCTATGTAGGGATTTAAACAGTTCAGCCTTATTGATTCTCTTTTTTAGATTTTTATGTTTCTCATGATACTTGATATTGAGAATCAAATTTTTTGTCCAGTTTCTTTTTTTCCTTAGAAGTTTGAAAGTCTTCTATTTCATTGAATGATCGTGTTTTTCCTTGAAGGACTGTGTTTTATTCTTTTTCCTTCAAAATGATCATATTCCATGATCTTAGATCCTTTAATGTTGTAGCTAGGAAGTCCTGTATAATTCTGACTGTGACTTCCTGATATTGATTTTTTTTCCTAATTACTTACTACAGTTTTCTTTGACTTAAGAGTTTTGGAATTAGGCTATAATGTTTCTGGAAGTTTTCATTTTGGGATCTATTTCTGGAGATGATTAATGGATTCTTTCAATATCTATTTTATCCTGGGTTCTCATATACAGTGCTTCTTTCTTTGGCAATTTCTTTTAGTATGATGTCCAGGTCTTCCTTTTTATTGAGGCTCTCAAGTAGACCAGTGATTCCTGGTTATCTCTCCTGGATCTATTTTCAGGTCAACTGCTTTTCCAAAAAGGTATTTAACATTTTATTCTATTTATTCATTCTTTTATTTTGCTTGATCAATTCTTTGTGTCTCATATAATCATTAGTTTCCATCAGTTCAATTCTAATTTTTAAAGTTTTTTTTTTTCAGTTTGATTTTTTTTATCTCTTTTCCATCTGGTCAAGTTTGCTTTTTAAGAAATATTTTCCCTAAGCTATTGACTCTCATTATTGCCTTACACCACTCTAAGTTCTCTTTCTAATTTTTCTTCTGCCTCTCTTATTTAATTTTTAAACTCCTTTTTGAGCTCTTCCAGGAGTTATTTTGGGCTTGAGATCAATTCACATTTTTCTTTGGTGGGGTTTACATGTAGGTATTTTAACATTGTTCTACACTTCTGAGTTTGTATCTTGATCTTTCCTGTCACCATAATGACTTTTTAAGGTCAGATTTTTTTTTGTTGTTTCCATTTTTGTTCTTTATACATCCTTTCCAGTTTTTCCTCTGACTTTTAAATTTGATCTCTGTATTTGGGATGGAGGGGCACTGTCTCAAGCTTTTGGGACCAGGGGCAGCAGGCTGGGGGAGGTCCATTTTAATTTTTTTATGCTAAGGTTTTTCAGAATTTCAGTGGTTCACCTATACGGAGGAGCATAGAGAGTCCTGTTGTTGGTATCTGCTTGTTCACCTGGAACATGTCCTTAGATGCATGAGGGAGGGTGTTTCTGTCCCTGATATCTGCTCACTCACCTAAAGGCTGTGGGGGGCAGGGGGGGGCCTGGTACTGGCATTCATGTACTTTCTCAGGGCTATGCAGAGGGACATGGGGCCTTCCAGTGCTGAGGTTTACCTCATTGCCCTGGTGCCACACTGAGATTTAGGACCTCCTGCAAGCTTACTGAGGCAGAGTCTGTTGTAGAGTGCTGCTACTGCTTCCATCTGGGTGAAATAAACCTTTCCTGTTGACCTTTCAAGTTTTGCGTGATAAAAAATTGTTTCAACAAAACTTTTCCCTGGTTCTACTATTTCAGAATTAACTTCGGACTTCTATTTTATAGTTGTTTAATGAGGTCAGATGATTTTCTTCTTACTCTGCCATCCTGACTCCCAGTAACTGGATTTTTTTAAAAGGATAATACAGTTGAACTGTATGAGCTATATTAACACCAGTCAGTTGAGGGGGTCACCAGTGAGAGAATGCAAACCAAGAAATATCCCTGTACTTATAGGATCATGGAATGTGTTCAAATAGTTTGTACTGATTCCCCTAAACACCCCTCCCCCATCCTTCTAGTAAGGCTTGTAAGTAAATTTATAAGGAACTAGTATTAAAAAATACAATAAAAGGAATAAGATTGCAAAGTGACCTGGAAGTCACTTATAGACTGTCTCATAAATTAAGAGAACACAACAGTTACCTGCAAGTTGTCTCACAGATTAGGGAACCATAGAAGCCATTTGAAACTATCTCATAAATGAATTAAGGTTATATCCATAGTCTATGTGCTATAGTAGAAAGAGCCAACACAGGCTTAATGTAAGGGTTCCTCAGTACTACTAATTTCCAGCACTCTGTAAGCATTAGCTAAGCTCCAGATCTGCTCAGTAAAGTCAAAACATCAAATAGTATACAAATGAACTAACCCTATGGTATTACTTATAAATTTGAATAATATGGATATATTCATGAACTAGCTCTACAGTTGCACAAATAATCATTTGTCCATCTCTGCCACCAAAAGCTTATAAAAATGAGACCCTAACAACTCCTGACACCCTCCTCACCACCAGCATTCCTCCATTGGATCCATGTAGTCAAAATTCTTGAATTTCAATCCATGGTTTTGGATTGTCTGTGTCTCACTGCCTGCCTCACTCCTGCCCCCATTTCCCCATCTCCATATCTGTGCTGGGATCCATGATTGTCATCTAGTGGCTATCCTAGACTTACCCAGTGTGAGTATCACTTTAGATTATTAAACTACTTATATAATCAATTTGGAGTTTCTAGCTCATTCCTTCAATATATAGATAGCAAACTGATTTCTTTATATGATAAAACCTTGAATATCCCACTGTAAGTGAATTCTGGACATAACAGTTGGTGTAGTAGGCAAGATATAGTGCAGAAATGACAAAAAGACAGTGGGAATAAATCCCTGGATGACTTAGAACCACCACGTGAGGTGGCTTGGTGTGGGCTACTGTATGAGTATGGGGATGCTTTAAAAATGTCTTTAGGCATTACAGAAAGATTGGATAAGAAGAGAAGGTGGGGTAGTAGTGGATGCGGGGTGGTGGCTGACCCTCCCACAGCTAGAAAAGCTACCACCAGACCATCCTTATGAATTGAATAAGGAGGGGAAGTGGATGGTAGCTAGTGTGGGATGCCTGCTGTACACAACTCTTAGAAATGTTACTATGTTAGGGCTGGGAGTAGAAAAGAAGAATAAAAAATTAATGGAGGAGATATAGCTGGAAGTAGATATGCAGAAGGCCACAGCACAAGTAGCTGGGGATTTGACAGACAAGGAACAGAAGAAAGAAAATTATGAAGGGAATTGAGCACAAAAATAAAGAAGAGAAGGTTAAGACTTCTTAAGTCAGACCTTTATACAAAGGAAAAGAAAGGTGCAGAACTCTAGACTTGCCAAGATAATGTTCCCCCAGTGGAGGAAGTATTGACAGTCATTACTGGTAGTAAATGTTTTCTACTCACCTCCAGTATATTCCCCTGATTTATTTCATGAGTTCAGTGCTTTACTCATAGTCTCTCTCCTCAGTTCCTACCTTTACTCTAGGAGACTTCAACATCTATATATTGATATTTCCTCAGACACTCTAAACTCCTAGTTCCTAATAGTGTTTATTTCCCAAGTCAGTCTCAAAATTGATCATACCCTTGGTCTCACCACATCCAAAAATATATCTCTTCCATGTTCATGAACATTGAAATTCCCTTATCTAATCAGTCTATTATTATTTCATCTCTCCTGTCTTATAACCCCAACCCCTATTCCTCATCCAAATCATGACCCCACTCTCTCAGCCCCTCAGTTTTCTCCCAGCCAATCAACCCCTCTACTTAGTAAACTCTTCTCCTCCATACTCGACTTGTTGATCAACAGATTTAAAACTGCATAGCTCTCTTCTCCTGAGACTTACTCCTTCATTCTCTTATAACAGTTTATAATGTGGGCTCCCAGCAAAAGTTTCAATCAGGTAAAGTAATAAAAAATAATAAAAATAATAAGCCCCAATCAATGCTTATGAGGGGGGTAGAGCTAAGATGGCAACAGGAGAAGAGCCTCTCTTAGGTGCTCTCTCTCTACAATATTTCAAAACTAATAAAATAATGACTCTAAATTTTTGAGAGACAGAACCCACAGAAAGACCCAGTGAGGAAATTCTCCAGCCCAAGGTAACCTGGAAAATAGTGGAAAGGCTCTGCTCCATGGGGTTAGGGGACCACCAGCCAGAGTGAAAGAAATTTAGCCTTCAGGAGGCAGCCCAAGGGCTCCTGGGAGCTGCAACTCAAGGCAGCGGGGGCAGTTTCCTGACCTACACCCCTGGGAGCACCAGAGAGAGTCAGTGAAGTCCAACCCTCAGGGCACTTAGTAGGCAACAGCCCAGATCCAGGAAACATAAGCAGAGGGAAATGGTAAGCAGCAGCCCCCAGGCAACTGAGTCTTGAGTGCTCAGCCTACCAAAGGTAGGGGAGTGGAGAGAGACGTCCAAGGTCTGTCTGTCTGGACTCAGAAGCTCTGACCCTCAGATTCTGATCACAGTCTAGGACCCCCATAGAACAGGAGGGCCCCCCAACTCAGCCCCATAGCAGAGGGGTGCACTTGTGGTCATTCACAGACCAGGAGGGAAGACAGAGCCTCACAAACTGAGATCTTTGTGGGGGGGTCCCAATAATACACAAAAGCTCAGGAAGCGCCCCAAGACCAGGCACAGGCTGAGAAAATGAGTAAACAGAGAAAAAAGAGGAACACCATTGAGAAATACTTTGTCTATGATCCCAAGAAGGATCAAAATACTCAATCTGAAGATGAGGAAGTACAAGCTCCTGCATCTAAAGAGTGCAAGAAAAACAGAAATTGGGCTCAGGCTATGACAGAGCTTAAAAAAGATTTTGAAAATTGAATAAGGTTGATAGAAGAAAAATTGGGAAAAGAAATGAGAGAGATGGAGGAAAAACATGAAAAAGAAGTCAGCAGCTTAGTCAAGGAGATCCAAAAAAATGGTGAAGAAAATAACATGTTAAAAACCAGCATAGGTCAACAGTTCAAAGAGTTATTGAGAAGAATGTTTAAAAAGCAGAACTGGCCAGATGGAAAAAGAGATAAGAAAGCTCTCTGAGGAAAACAAATCCTTCAGAGCTAGAATGGAGCTAAAAGAAGCTGCTGACTTTATGAGAAGTCAAGACACAATGCTTCAAAACCAAAAGAATGAAAAATTAGAAGTGTGAAACATCTCACTGAAAAAGCAACTGATCTGGAAAACAGATTCAGGAAAGATGATTTAAAGATTATTGGGACACCTGAAAGTCATGATCAGGAAAAGAGCCTTGACATCATTTTTAAAGAATTCCTACAGGAAAATTGCCCAGAGATCCTAGAAGCAGAGGGCAAAATAGAAATGGAGAGAATCCACCAATGCCCCAAGAAAGAGATCCCAAAAAACCAACCCCTAGGAATATTATAGCCAAGTTCCAGAACTCCCAAGTCAAAGAGAAATAATATAAGCAGCCAGAAGGACACAATTCAAATATCATGGAGTGGCAGTCAGGCTCACACAGGACTTAGCAACAACTACATTAAAGTTTCATAGGGCTTGAAATATAATATTCAGGAAGGCAAAAGAGCTTGGAATGCAACTGGGAATCAACTACCCAGGAAAACTGAATGTCGTCTTCCAGGGAAAAAGATGGACTTTCAATGAACAAGAGGAGTTTCAAATGTTCCTGTTAAAATGGCCAGAGCTGAACAGAAAGCTTGATCTTCAAATACAGGACTCAGGTGAAGCATAGAGAGTGGAGGAGAAGGGTAAAATATGAGGGACTTAATGATCATGAACTGCATGTATTCCTGCATAGAAAAATGATACTGATAATACTCAAGAAGGGCAGCTAGGTGGCGCAGTGGATAAAGCACCAACCCTGGAGTCAGGAGTACCTGGGTTCAAATCTGGTCTCAGACACTTAATAATTACCTAGCTGTGTGGCCTTGGGCAAGCTACTTAACCCCATTTGCCTTGCAAAAAACCTAAAAAAAAAAAAGATAATACTCAAGAAATTTCTCATTTATTAGAGCAGATAGAAGGAGCTTTTATAGATGAAGCACAGGAGAGAGCTGAATTTGAAGATATATTGTAAAAATAGAGTCAATGACTAAAAGGGAAATGCAATGGGAGTAAGAGAAAGGAGAGGTGGAATAGGCTAAGACATTTCATATAATAATTTTTTTTATTACAATGAGTTATTGAAATGATATGGAAGGAGGGAAGGTGAGGGGGAATGAGGGAACCTTTGCTCTCATCAGAGGTGGCTCGGAGAGGAAACAGCATATATACTCAATGGGGTATAGACATCTAGAGTAACAAAGAGAGAAGGGGGACAGAGGAAAGGGGTGGGGATGTGAGTGATGGAGGAGAGGGTGGATCATGGGGGAGAGTTGTCAGATATAACACATTTTCTTTTTTACTTTTTGCAAGGGGCTGAGATTGGATAGCCTGTCCAGGACCACAGGGCCAGATGGTTGCTGGGCCTTAGGGGTGGTATGTGGGCTCGGGGCCTCTTGGCCCCAGGGCCAGTGATCAGTCTGCTGCTCAGCTACCCTACAGCACATTTAAGAAGAGGGACAGAGTGAAAGCAGAGAGAAAATACAGTGTATGGTAGTAGGCAATTAGGAATGGAGGGAGCTGTGATCAGCAATGGCAACAGTGGAAATATATGGAAATAGCTTTTGTGAAGGACTTATCATAAAGAATGTGATCCAGAGTTGGTGGTGTTAGAACACAGACTGAAGCACATTTATTATTATTATTATTATTATTATTATTATTATTTTGCTTGATTTTTGCAGGGCAATGGGGTTGGGGTGACTTGCCCAAGGTCACACAGTTGGGTGATTGTGGGGTGTCTGGGGCCAGATTTGAACTTCTGTGGTCCTGGCTCCAGGGTCAATGTTCTGTCCACTGAGCCACCTGGCTGCCCCTATTATTATTTTTTAATTTTAATTTTAATTGTTTTCTCTTTCTTTTACTTCATTACTCATGAGGGTCTATATTTTTGGGGAAGGGGATATTATGCTTACTCTTAAACAAGAATATTTTAGTAATGTATAAAAAGCAACATTTGAACAAAAATAATAAATATAATAAAAATTTTTTAATTTAAATTTTTTTTAATTTAAAAAAAAGAAAAAAATGATTGGTGTAAACAAAAAGAAAGCATATTAACCAGAGCATGACCAAAAGTCTTTGAAAACACAGCATTTTACTCAAAACAATCCAAGTGTCTGGAATCCAAACCAATAATAAGTTGTGGAAACCCAAAAATATCAGCTAATTCTCAATGACCTACTCTGCAATTCCTCCTTTTTTTGCCTGTTTTCTATAATTGCCAATTGAATTTTCAGGTAGTTTTTGTGGGGATCCATGATTGTTGTGGCTGCTCTCGACTTCCTCTATGTGAGTATTCCACCTTGATAATTAAAATACTTATAAATGAATCTTGGCTCCTAGATAATTTCTTTGATATATAAATTGAATTCTTTTTGCCCTGTTGCTTGTTGTTATTGTTTGTTTTTTAAAGTTTTTTCAGCTGCATGCAATGGTTGTTTTTAACAATAATTTTTTGCAAAATTTTTAATTTTACACTTTTCTCCCTCTCTCCTTTCCCTCACCCTTCCCCAGAGAGAAAGCAATCTAATATAAGCTAGATATGTATAACAAAGCTAAACAAAGATCCACATTAACATGGTATGAAAGAATATGCAAATCAAAATGGAAAAAAATTAGAGGAAAAAAACAATACATAAAACAACTTTTAAAAATTTAAGATAGTAAAGCTTTGGTCTGTGTTTTAACTCCATATTCCTTCTCTAGATATGGATGTATTTTCAGTCTTAATTAGAATTTTTTATTGTTGTACTGTTGAAATAATTCCATCATGGTTGATCATCACCCAATGTTGCTGTTAATGTTCATAATGCCCATAATGATCTTTCTTATACAAGGAGGGCAGCAGGAACACATAACAGCAATACCAACAGCAGAAGCAGTAAGAGGGAACCAAATTCTTTCAAAGCATTTCACTCCAGTTTTGAAGAGCTGTCAATGTTAAGAAATTTTTTCCTAACATAAAACATGAATTGACCTCTAGTTCTGTTTCATGAATAAAAAATATAATGTGAAAGAAGTTGCAAAAAACAACAGTATTTATACAGCTATTTGTCAGGGCCCTCTACTAAGAACTTTATAAATATCTCATTTGATCCTCATAACAATTTTGCAAAGAAGATGCTATTATTATCCCAATTTTATAGTTGAGGAAACTGAGGCAAATACAGGATAATTAACTTGTCCAGGGTTACATACTGAAGGCAAATTAGAAATTAGGTCATCTGAACTCCAGGCCATGCCTTTCAAATCTTAAATTCTATGATGATGATGATGATGATGATGATGATGATGATGATGATGATGATGATGATATGTAAAATTAAGAACAATCTTAATAGATTCATCACAGTAAATACTCATGATATCCAAACTAAAAAGAATGAAAACTTACAAAATCTAGGAACCTAATTGAAAAATAAGGACCATGTGGGAACAGGATGAATTTCATATAATTTCCATCACTCTGTTGGCTGCCAGAAGTGTCCTGAACTTGCTTTCAATGAGCTTACAAAAGTTGAGTTACATGCCAATACTCATATTCCATCACAAAGAGCAGTAATTTATTCTAATTATATAATAGTGCAAAAATAATCAGTTAGCCCTTTAGTCTAGGGTGTTAAATGAGAGGGCTGGCTCCCCTGGGCTCACTTACTCTTCATTTCTTATAATGAGCAAAAGTGATAAAGAACCAAGTCTGTGACTCAGAAGGTCCTCATACAACATCAGACTGAAAGGAATCAATTAGGACAGACGGCAGGAGACATGCACCATGATACACTGAGATAATTGCTAACATGGGACATCTCAGTGTATCTCAAACCTCTCTTGGAGAAAAAAATAAACATGAGACTTGGGATTCCTCAGGGTTTATCCCAAGATCTTTACAGAGTCTTGGCTTTGACACCAGGGGAATATTGGCAGGAAAGGATGATGGGAAGAGAAGAAAATGAACAAGGGAGATAAGATTCATAACAAGGAGTCATGAGGGAAATTCACTGGGGGCAGAAGGGTAGGGATGTGAAGTGTATGTTGCTTGGAGGCCAAGTCTAGGTTATACACTCCTATGCATTGTTGATATAAATTGGAGACAGAAGCATGAATGCTGAGATTAGCAGTTTTCTTGAGGTGGGGGGAGGAGGAAGAACAATCCTCTCTTTTCCTTTGGGAAAATTCCCCTGGGAAGGTGCATGACTATCATGAAGCATTGGGGGTTGGATGGATTGTGAGGCTGTGGACCAGCTGTCACTGGAAGAGAGAAAGAACAGAAGGTGGGAAACAACACCCTTCCCTCCAGAGGAGGATGTAGGAATGAGGGCCACTGTTCTGGTAGCTGCATGCTAGTGTCATCTTCAAAGAGAAAGAGGGAAGGAGAGAGTGAACAGGAAGAAGAAAACAATGAGAGTAAAGGGAGAGAAAGAAAAAATGATGGAGGAAGTAAATAGTGATGGTGGACAAAAGGGATTGTAGTTTTGCTTTTGGTCACAAGTCCTAAGTTTCCTTAGGTCATCCCATTCCTTTGGTTTCATCTTTATTAGCTTCCCTTTGTGACTATTCATCCATTCCCTCCCAAATTGAGCCTCAGAGAGATGCTGAAGGGAAGTCTGGTCATTTTCTGTTTCTCAGTCAATCCACTTGCTACCTGAATCACTCTTTTGTGAAGATAGACTGAATACAGGTTAAAAGTATCCTTAGAGGAACACAATGAGGGGTGGCTAGGTGGCACAGTGGATAGAGCACTTGCCCTGGAATCAGGAGTACTTAAGTTCAAATCCGGCCTCAGATACTTAATAATTACCTAGCTATGTGGCCTTGGGCAAGAGACTTAACCCCATTGCCTCGCAAAAACCTAAAAAAATTTTAAAATTTAAAAAAAAGAACATAATGGAAAAAATATTGACTAACCTGAAAGTGGACAACAAAAAGAAGACTCTGAATGTATCCATTAAAGAAAAAATATAAAGAACCCCCTTCCCCCACAAAAATATCTTTAGACTATTAATGACTTAGCTATTCTAAGCAGTACAAGAATCCAAGACAATCCCAAAGTATTAGTGAGGAAGCATACTGTGTGCCTCCAGAAAAAGAACAGATTTTAACTGAATACAGGCTGCAGCATGATATTCTTTTCTTTTATTGTCATATAAAATAGCTAATATGAAAATGTTTGATACAATTGCACATGTGTAACATACTGCTTCTCGTCTTAGAGATGGAGAAGGTGGAGGAGGGAGGGAGAGAAAAGTTGGAACACAAAATTTTAATTAAAACTGAATTAAATAATGCAATAAATAAATATCTTTATATAAGGCAACAGAAAAATGAAGCCCTCAAGATTGTCAAAATTAGCTGAAAACATGAAAAATAAAACTAAAAAACCAAAACCTTCATTTAATATAACTAGTATCATTAAGAAAACTAAGAAGGTCAAAATGAGGCTCCAAGCAAACCAGTTCACTGAATCGTCCCGGAAAATAAATCCTGTAGAACAGATCAAGTTTTGCAACATCTTAGAAACTGGTCCAGGGTAGATTATCTAGCTTCTCTTCCCAGTGCCCTCTTCTGGGATGGCTGGAACTATTTGTCATTTCACTCAGCCCCAGTCCCAGCCCACAGTTGATGTTCTCTACCTCCTCTGGACTACTTGACACACTGATTTATACACAACCTATTCCATGATAAGGATTGCTTCCTGTCCCTCACCCCAAGAGATCTCAAGGTCACTGAATATATGGAAAAGAGAAATCCCATATTACTGTGGGAACCTCAGATGAGAAAGGTTTTGGTCTCATCCTTGTCCAAAGATTGAAGAATAGAATGAGTATAGAGAAGTGATGGTCAGTGAGTATTTCATGAGGCCCTATAATATTTCCCACTTATCTTCCTTCCATCCGTGCTCCCAGGTCCCCATTACCTGGGCAACTGTGTTTTGTCCACAAATAACAAATAAAAAGACCCATTTCCAATGAAGAAGTCACTGCCAGGATCCCATTCAGCGGCCAGAAAATTCCACATTTCTGAAAATGTTCTGAAACGGAACACAAGGATCAAGGGCATGGCCACAAAGACTCTCCCATACCTTCAGCACAGCCAGCTCTGACTAAAGAACTTAGGAACTCCCATCAAACTGGGAGAAAGTGTTTTTTTCCAAATAACTCTGTCTCCAAGAAGATGGTCCCTGGCTCAACTCTCTCACTGAAGAGAAAAGGGACTGAAGTGGAGAAATGTGAATCTCCTGTGATCCCATGATCCCCAAAGATAGCCCATTACTATTTCTTAACATCCATGTTTTTTGTTATAGGGAACATTCCAGAAGAGGATGGAGGCCATCAACCTCAGGGATAGAAGGTAGAAGTGGGAGGATCCAGGAACTCAGAGACTATTCCTTAGATCCAGTCAGACCTTTGAGGAAAAAGGAACTTTGAAACCGTGATATGTCTAGTGCTCTTCTAACATTTTTGTCTGTGTTTGCTTATGAGCAAAAGACAAAAAAATCCCATCGTGGGGGTTAGTGGTGCTTTTGTTGGATTATATGGGTTAAGGAAAGAGTGGAAGCAGAAAGTGCTCATATCCCCATATCTTCCCTGTTGAAAATGGCCCATAGGACTCAAGGGCAATTACCTGCCCTGACTTTTCATCAAACTTACCTCTGTAATAGGACATTTCAAATAAAAAAAACATATGTGTCATTGTCCACAAGCCAATGATGTTCCTTATCATATTTGCCACCAGGAGATCCATTGGTGTTGTCTCTTCCTCACCTGAAACACATCATGCCAACTCAGGAGAAAACTGACCTGCATCTTCTGTCCTGGGACAGGAAAAGAGATTCCATAATGGTCACTGGGAATCTCCTCCATTCTTCCTGAGGAGAGGGGCATCCTTGGCCCTGCTCAGGGAGGAGAGTGGAGATCTGATTTAGCATGGGGAAACCAGGGAACCATGGTTTTGCTCTCCAGGCTTCCCAACCACTAGTATTTTCTCCTCCCCTTTCCCTTGGGGTCCTTCTGGCTGCTGCTGCTCCCTTGTCCATTCCTGGCACCCTTTCCTCACCCACAGAAGCCTCTCCTCCAATCCCCAAAATTAATTGAGAATGAAGCCATACTATGTAGAGAGGGCTACAAGGATTGTATTAGTGTAATAGTAGTGAAGAACTGTTGTTTTATATTCTAGGGAGGCAGTCAATTAGTCGAAAAGCATTTGTTAAGGGTATTTTATAGGTCAAGCATCATACAAAGTACAAAAAAAATGGCAAAATATCTCTGTTCTCAAGGAGGTCACAGTCTAATGAGGGAGACAACTTGAAAACAAGTATGTGCAAATATGTTTGATTGAAGATAAATAAGAAATAATTTTTCCTTTCTCTCTTCACCTTCCCTTCTTCCCCCTTCCCTTTCACCTTTTCCCTCCCTTGCTTCCTTCCTTCCCCTTCTTCTCTCCCTTGTTGTCCTTCCCTCTTTTTTTTTTCTTTTTTTCCTTCCTTCCTTTCTCTGGTGTTTAGCATAGGGCCTGGTCCATAGAGGGTATTTAATAAATGTTAAATGAATTGAATTAGTCTCAGGTGATCCTCAATGATAATTCTTTGTGAATTATTATTAACCGCATTCTGCAAATGAGGAAAGTGAGGCTAAGAGGTTAAGGGTCACACAGTTAGAAGTAATGAACTAGAAAATGAACTCAGAGCTTTCAGATTTCAACTCTGAGCAGGCACTGCACCACCCAGCTCCTTCTGTGCTCAGGGTGTCCCTGCTTTAACTCTGTTCTATGGCATTTCATAAGGAAGGGTTCAAAAGGATAATATTTATACAGTGATATTTTTCTTAATAATTTATTAGTTATTAATATCATGTATGTGACAAATAAATGCAGTAGTTTCCCTACACCAGAGTAACATCAAGGTAGCCTATTTTGTTGACAAATTTACTCTTAATCACTACTGTGCTTTCTTAATTCCACTCCAAAATTACATGGCCCATTCTGATTAGAATATGGGTTCTGACAATAAATTCAAAAGTCCAAAGTATTCCTTGATCAAATAAAAATAAGGAATTCTTGGTCTTGATCACGTGTGTGTGTGTGTGTGTGTGTGTGTGTGTGTTAGGTCACTAGGACGCAGGCAAAATGATGCTTCTTCTATTTTTCTCCTTTACTATTTTCTTCTTTTGTCATTTGTTTCCCCTTTTTCTGTCTCGCTCTCTCTCAATCTTCCCCACTTCCTTTTTACCCTGTTCTGTTAAAACCTGAAAAATTGTAACTTAATACAAAGGAGAGAAAGTGATGCTAATAGAATGTCACCTTTGCATAAGTAGGATGTCTCAAATGGAGAAGAGGAATAAGACAAATCGGGATCCTACTTAGAACATATTCTTGAGGCATTTAGGTGGTACTGTGACTAGAGCACCAGCCCTGGAGTCAGGGGACCTGAGTTCAAATCCAGTCACACAGACCCTTAATAATCGCATAGCTGTATGACCTTGGGCAAGTCACTTAACCCCATTGCCTTAAATAAAATTTAAAAAATATATTCCTTTTGTCATGTTCTCCCAGACCTACTTAGGACTAATTTTCTTGACTTCAGGCCAGAGATGTAAGTTCTTGTCACATACTCATCTAATCCCTTGGATTTGTTAACCCTTAGAACTTTGGTTCAACATACTGTTATTTTCTCTCACAGTGAAAGCACACTTTTTTTTCCTTCCCAGTGAGAAGGAAAAGTGGACCCCATGCTATCAGGATGAAGAATTCAAAGTCTTGTCTCACCAGAAATCAAAATAAGTCTTTTTCCCATTCTCATGTCATTTATAAAATGTTCACAAGACATAATTTCAGGGAATTGATAATTTTATTATTTGTGGTTAGTAAATAATTAATAAAAAGAAGTTTGTTTGACTGTCTCATGTAAACAAAGATGGAACCTTATGTCTTTGGAAGAATGGGTGGTCTAGCAGATGACAATCAACTCTGATTGGTTACAATTAATGAGAAGAATGAATACCATAATGAGAGTTAGACTGATTTTAATGAGGGGCTAAGGGATTTGGTTTTGATTATATCATTCTTATTCTCAGATCACCTCCAGCTTTGCACCATGTAGACAAAGGATTTATCACAGGTCCCACTTGGGCTTCCCCAGTTGGGTGGAGTCTCAACAAGATTTGAGGAGAATATTAAATTTAATGTCATTACAAGTCCTATGCTTCAGGGCTGATTTGACCTAGTAGAGAATGAGGAAATAGGAAGGGGGAAAAAAACTTGGATCTCCCCAATAGAACTGGTTATTAATATGAGAGTAATAATCATTTCTCTCATTTGCTTCATACAATAGTAGAATCACACACAGTAAGCTTGTAAGCTTTCTGAATTATAAAACGCCAGAGACCATCATTTCCAAATGTCTGAAGTTGTCTAAGAAAGCAAAAAAAGTAATTCCATATAAGTTAATAAAGACATGGAGAGAAAAAGAAGAGACAAAGGAAGAAAACCAACAGTGGGAAAGTGGGAAAGTTATTAGGTAATAAGAAAATGAATGATTTAAAAGATTATAGGAAGATAAAAGAACAGAATATCTCAATTTTCTCTCATCTTTCAGTGATTATCTTACTTAATTCTTATAAGGCCCTGGGAAACAAACCAAAAAAAGTAATGATTTATATGATCTCTAATTGATTAGAAGGGCAGTGTTGTAAATCTCATGAGGGCAACAGTTTAAAACTTCTCTGAGAATACTGAGATTTGGAGTTTTCCTAATTTTCCTGCTGAGGAAAATTATTGGAACCAACAGATGAGAATGATGAAATCCCAGAGACAGGATGAATGAGACAGAAATTTGAGGAAGAACTTAGAGAAGTAAACACTGACTTTGACAGGAGGGGTAGAGTTGGTATAAGGTACCAGGACAGCAAGTCTTCAACCAACCCAGGTAGATGAAATAACAGTATCAAAGTAGAAGATGAACCTGATCATTAAAGTGATGTCCTTCTCACAACATGCCTTGGAACCATGTGATTGAAGGAATATATTTTTTCTCCTCCCACTGTCTCTTCCCCTCTTCCTTTCAATCATTTTGAGCAGAAACTTAAATTCAAAGTTTTTTATTCCATTTAAGCTCTTCTTTTTTTTTAGGTTTTTTACAAGGCAAACAGGGTTAAGTGGCTTGCCCAAGGCCACACAGCTAGGTAATTATTAAGTGTCTGAGATTGGATTTGAACCCAGGTACTCCTGACTCCAGGGCCGGTACTCTATCCACTACACCACCTAGCTGCCCCCATTTAAGCTCTTCTTTAATGTTTAAAGTTGGTTGTGTTAAATCTGATTTCTCTAAATAAAAGAATCAATCTCTATTGTGACCTTGAATTTTGTACACCTTGAAGTTGCCTCATGGGGCCAAGGTATCAAGCTTCCTGGTCATCTGATTGAGCTTTTAGGATTAGAATTCTAGGGCTGGAGTTTTCTTCTGGTTATAGTATCAGGGAAGAAAGTGCTGGAACCCTTTCCAGTGCTCCCCTCTATGTGAGGAGCATGGAAATCAAGATTAGACTGCCTGGGTCTGGCAACTATTGCAAATTCAGTGCTGGGGAAATGAGAGGACAAATAGCTCTCTCACATTGTGATTCTCCTACTTTCCTAAGGTCCTAGAATGCAATGCCAGCCTCTAATCTTATTCACTACCTGTAAGTGTGGAGCAAATGTGGGGGGGGGGTATAGAGGTCCCCTTGTAGGAGCATTTAATACTTATTCTTTCATTTTTGTTATGTGTACTTAACAATAGAATACAGAGTTATTGTGTCCATTTAATATGAGATTTAATTGACTGACAGAAGAGATTCTAAGAATAGGGTAGGTGGGTAGGTGTTTAAGAGTTGTTATGTCCAACATTGGATATTTGGATCAAGAGGCCTTATCTGTGTCCTCACTGGTGACCATTCACCACATCTCCAGACTGGTCTCCTGCTTTGGGGAAAGTAATAACATGATTCCTTCAGCTGTAAGGACTCTCCTTCCTAAACTCTTTTAGAGGATTCTACCCTAAGGGATTCCAAACAGAGGTACAAAAGTAATGAAGTGGAGAGATTACTGATCTGAAGCCTTCCAAGAAGAAACAGGCCTTTCTGAGATAGTTATTAATTATGTGAATTTGGGTAAGTCCCTTAATCTTTGTCTGTCTCAGTTCCCTCAACTATAGATGGAGTTAATGACAGCACTCATTTCCCAGGGTTGTTATGAAGACGTGTAAAGGGCTTAGCAAAGATTCTGGTCCCTAGTAGGTACTTAATAAATACTTGCTTCCTTCCTTCCTATGGAAAAGGAAAATCTAACTAAACTCATTCCTAAATCATTAACAAACTCTCCTCTGGTCATAACCCTGCCTTATCCCAATGATTCTAAAATCCTCGTCATCATTCAAACCCAATGTCTATTCCCCCCCCACCCCACTGTCTGATCCCTTATTCCTATTTCCTTCAAACTCACCCAAAGTCACATTCTACAGTTATTCACTCTTTCTCCTTTCAATATGCCTGCTCCAGAGACAACAACCTTGCTCTTATCTTCAAAGCTTTCCTTTCCCATTCTATCCAACTTCTGGTATCTCTTCCATGTTCATGAACATTGAAATACCCTTAGCTAATCATAATCTATCATTATTTCATCTCTCCTTTCATATAACCCCAACCCCTGTTCTTCATCCATATCATGACTCCACTCTCTCAACCCCTCCATTTTCTCCCAACCAATCACCCCCTCTACTAACTACACTCTCCTCCTCCCAACTTGACTTGTTGATCAACTGATTTAAAACTACATAGTTCTCTTCTCCTGAGACTCTTACTCCTTCATTCTCATAAATCTTGCCTTCAGCCATGGATCACTCCCACCCTTGGTTGTCTTGGTTCTTTGTCTGCTATATATATATTTCTGCTGAATGAAGTTGGAGAAAATTATGAAACTGAGCTTACTAGTTCACTACAAAGTTATGCTATATAACCTCAATAGGGCCTCAAACAAGGCCCTTTTACAACTCCTATATCAATTTCCTATCCCACTCTCCACAATGACTCTTCCAAACTTTTTTTATCCCTCTCTTGACACATATTTTACTGAAAAGCATTGGGATGCTTCAAGGATAGCTCCCTTTTCACTCTTCAATTCACATTATTCAGATGGTTTCTGCTAACATTTCTATCCTTTGTCCATGCAAAGACAAATTTCTTTTTTTTTGTGCAAATGATCTCATTCTAGTTCAGTAAATTGCTCCTTTCTATTATCCCTAGTCTCTCATTTATCTTCAGACATTCTCTGTCCACTGACTCCTTCCTTATTGCCTACAAATACCCATTCCCAAAAACCTCTCACTAGACACATCAATCCTAGCTATCTTCTCTCTTCTTTTGTGGTTAAACTCCTTGAGAAGGCAAGGGCCCCTCACCAATTGTTCTGACCTATGTCTTGTCGGTGCTCTGATAACTGAGGAAAGAGTGAGATGGATGACTTTGCACAACCCTGCCTCACTTAAATCTAATTCACTTGCAAGTCAAAACATCATCCTTTTGATACCATTAGTCCTCTTCAAGAATAAAGGATGAACATCTGGAAGTAGTAGTAGTTGCCCCTTGGGGACTCAACTGAGTAGTTCTAGTTGGGCTATGCTGCTATTTTCTCCATCTTCTTCCTCCTTATCCTACTCTGTCTCTTTTTCTTTCTCTCCCCTTCTCTTTTTCTTCTTCATCTTTCCACATAGAGAGTCATATCCTTATTGATTATACTTTACAAGCTATCTTGGAGTTTTTTGGTTTTTTAATTGGGATAATTGACTCTTTTATCTCAAGTAATTTTCATTCATGCTTTCTTGAAACATAGCTCTGGTAAACCAGACTCTGATAAAGTTCACTGAGATTCAAATAGAGTTATTTAACTATGTCTTTAAACTCAAATCACTCTGACTCTCACTGATTGGCCAATAATAAGTTCCAGCTCAAGCCTCATTTGCTCACTGTTAGCCAGGTTTTGATGGCTCAGGGAGAGGGTAAATAGCATTTTTTTTCTTTTTTGACCCAAAACACTGAGGGTTTTCATCTCCCAGATGTATTCTTTTGGGAAGTCTTTCAGAAAGTCAGAGACAATCCTGACCTCAGGAGACACAATGTCTTATTTGAGGAATAGCAAGGAGACCCATGTCATTGGATTGCAGAATGTGTGTTTGTGTGTGTGTGTGTGTGTGTGTGTGTGTGTGTGTGTGTGAGAGAGAGAGAGAGAGAGAGAGAGAGAGAGAGAGAGACTTTTTCCTTGTTTCCTTTAAGCATCAGTTCAAATTCTTGCTTTCTACAAGGAAGTTTTTCTTTCTCCTCCTTAATTCTTGTGCCTTCCCTCTGTTGAATATTTATTTCCCATTTACTATGCATATAATTGAGCAAAGAGTGTCTTTTATCTTTCCTTGGATCCCCCAGTGCTTAGCACAAAGTCTAACACCTTAGTGGGTACTTAAAAAATGTTTATTGACTGACTGAGGGGATCTTGAAATCTTTCCTGCTTGTGCCTGAGACTCTCCAGAGACTCTGGGCTTCAGTAGAGTCCACTTAGTAGATAATTAGAAAGGACACTCCCTGATGGTGTAAAAACACAAGACAGGGCAATGTACTAAGAAGGTGTCAGAAGGGAGAAAAGGAAGAAAGATGGGAAGCAGAGAAAAATTTGGAGGCATTTTTGGTAGTAAGAGAATGGGTTGGGCAATAAGTGACTTTGGGGAGGACAGGACAAAATCTTGGTAGGACATGCCTCAGTCTTCAGGACCCACCTTTCAAGTCCTGGGAAATGAACACGAGCAAACAGTCTTACCTGAAGTCAATGTGGGCATCTCAAGGAGGAGGAAGAAAACTGAGAAAGATGAGAAAATGAAGCTTGGTGGCCTGAGGGTCTCCATCATACCTGGAGAAAACAGAAGGGAGAGAAAAAAGAGACATGTGATAGGAATACACAGAGTTGTTATTTGTGATGGGAGAAGGAATGTCTTTGAATGTGATGGGAACATAAGTAGGTCAGTTTCTATAACAGGGATATGGAGATTCAGTGTTTAGGATAGGGAGGAACATAGAAAGTTGTTAAATGTTATGGGGACATTGTAGAGTAAGTGATAGTCACAGAAATAATTAAGTGTAAGAGGGACATAGGAAGGTCTGTGTCTTTTGAAAGGAACACAAGAAGTCAATATTTGTGGTAATCAATAAATAGGGCTGGTCTATTGCTTAGAATTCTGGGGTCAAGCAGATGCCAGTAATGCCCTGGAATAACTTTACTTGGAGACACAAGAGGGTATTGAGAAAGGAACAGATAGACTGGGCTCTCTCTTATATACAAATTACTCTGATTTGAGTCTGGACCAAGATCAGCTACATCCTCTGGAGAAGGATGCATGAACATGGTTCTGTCAAAGAGCAAGGTATTGAGGGAGGAATTCTGTGAGAGGCAAGTCAGGAACACTGGCCCAGGGACAAAAGAGAGGTATGTTTGAGACCTGAGGGAAAGAAAGCACCTCTAAACCAATTTCAGTAGCATTAATGAGTTTGAGTCTAGGGAGAAAAAGACATTCTTTGGGGAAAATAACAGAGATACCTTTGGGGCACAGGGTATTGATACAGCTACCTTTAGTTCTCACTCCACCCTCAGTTCCTCAGGGCTCAGAGATGTGGACTGAAATAGAGCATGAAAGGATGAGATATTATTGGGGTAAAGGTCAGAGAGGTAAGTAGAGCTCTATACTGTAGTCTCTCTACTTGTGTTAGAGTTGGGGTGATGGTCAAGGTTTCTTCTGAAGGAAAGATGTCTGTATTCCCTTTTGAAGTATACAATTAGGTTCAGATACCTTCAAATGGGTATAATATAAAATCTATTTCTTTTTAGGAGAGGGTCCCTGTGTGTATGGGAGGGGAATGTATCCTTCTTTGGGGGCAACATGTCCTATTAGGGGTAGTTGGATCCTTTTTCCTCTCCTTCTTAGGTAAAAAAAAAAAATGAATGAACTCTTTTCCCAGAGTTATCATGTGGCAGATCTTGTGCCCAGGCACAGAAGGAACCCTTCCCCTTCAGGCTAGTCTCTTCAGGTCCCTGCTCACCCTCTTGCAATATTTTATCATGGGTGGAGTTAGAAACCAGAAGAAAGAATTGAGCTCAAAGGTGAAAACTCCCCTACCCCAGATGGAAGCCCCAAAAGGGTCTCATTGCTTGTGGCCTGCCTCCAGTGTCTATGTGATCAACCCCATTTGTCAATAGGAGTTCAGCTTTCACACTGACTGGTCTGGCAACTGTTAATTTGTTACTGGCCCTGATTATTCCCTAGTCTTACAGTCTCATTATTTTTTCTTTTTTTCTGACCACATTTTCAGGGACTGGACTGTACCTCTATAACTCCAGGTGGCACTATTGCATTATTTCAGTCTCTCATCCCTGAGTCACCTTAATTTCCTTAGTTCTGAAGTGCTTTTAACTTTCAAATTCCTTTAGTCTAGTTTTAGTCCAGAAGCCTTTGGCCATGCTGAAACCTGGGGGGCCTAGCCAGTTGTTTTTATTTTGTAGCCATCTGGAAGAATCTAATGTAATGTGGCCTTGGGTCCCTCAAAGAGAAGAGTTTAATAACTGGTCATTTTTTCTGTAATAATATGGTGATAAACTTTTTGTATCACAATTCAAAAATTATAAAACATTTTATAGACATCATTTCAAACAAATCCCATAAGAATTCTCAGAGGTAAGTATTACAGATTTTACTACCTCCATTTGACAGAAGAAGAAACAGTATCAAAGAGTTTAAGGGATTTTTTCATAAACCCAGGGTTAGTGTGACCAGTAGTATATGAGCCCAGGTCTACTGGACTCTAAACTCTTTATCCACTATGTCATCTAGATGCAGGGGAATGAGGAAGAGAATTGTGAATGTAGAAATTGGGTGGAGATGTAAATTGACTTAGTAGTAGAGAATTATGATTGTACCAATTTGTAATCTCCTTAAATTGGGTGGAGATCCCCATTACCACTGATTCATTGTTTAATGTAAAATTTGTATCCTGATCTCCTTAGGCTTTACCTAGTATCTGGTCTAGTAAGGAAAGAGAGTTCACCTTTTGCCCTCTGGATGAGAGGCAAGACATAAAAACTTGGGTTGGACCCTGGGTCAGGGCCAACAGTCTTCTCTGATCTATGGCCAAACCAAAACTACTTGACTGTTCTTTTATCTCTGTCTCTCTCCCTATCCCTTCCTATGTCTTGTAACCTTTCTAAATAATTTTTTGTTTTATTTCCACCCTTGCTTTCCAGAGTCTGAATAATGATTCCTCATAGGCAGAACTGAACTCAAGTAGCTAGCTGCTACGATCTGCTCCACTCACTGGCATTCCTCTCTGCACTCAGATTTACACACACTTCCACTCCCAGGAAGATCCCATGGAGCTCCCAGGAATTCCTGGCTCAAGTCCTCAAGTTCTCTGGTCCTTTTCCTCTGATAAAGTTTTAGGAGGGGGAATGTGAGAGAGTGGGGAATCATAGCATTGTGGAGATTCCCAAGGGCAACATCCCCCCACGCTACTATTATATCCTCTTTCACATTCACCCAATCTACACATTTTTCACAGAAAAAGTCAAAAGACAAGAAGACTTATGGAAGGTCATAGAAGGCATTTGTGACTTTGCTTTTCCTGGCTTCTAGGAAAAGTGTCCCAAGAGAGGAACATAGATTCAAGGTCCTGCCTAAAGTGAAATTGAAATGTATGGAAAGACAAGGAAGTGGCTGTGAACTTGGGGGGGGGGCTTCCTTGGAGAGGGTGATTCAGGGGAGGCCTCTGAGTCTAGTGTGAAAGGTGATTTCATAGGGAGTTGGAGTGAGGCTGGGAAAGAGCAGAGCAGAGATGAGAAGCAGCATTAGCACAACCGGGGACTCGGACTGCATCTCTGCTGCCATGGGCCACTCTCTTGGAACACAAGTTCCCTCTGGCTGGTTCCTCTTTATGATCTTTGAGAAAGTGACCTCCATAGAGACCAGGTCACGTGGTCACATAGGGGTGGGGGATCCTCAATGAGGAGATGAACTGCCCCTTCACAGCTTTCAGCTCCAGGAAGATGCAGCGTTGGAAGTGATTTCTGTACAAAAGGCTTGTCCTGTGCTGGCTGTACCAGAGAAGAACTGTGGAGTCTGGACTAGAACCAAAGCTTCTTATCTTCAAGTTGTAAAAGTTCTCTTATGGGGGGGTGGCTAGGTGGCACAGTGGACAGAGCACCGGGCCTGGAGTCAGGAGTACCTGAGTTCAAATCCGACCTCAAGCACTTAATAATTACCTAGCTGTGTGGCCTTGAGCAAGCCACTTAACCCCATTGCCTTGCAAAAACTAAAAAAAAAAAGTTCTCTTACTTATTACGTATTTTTGCTATCTCTAATGTTTTCTTTCTTTTGATTCTGATTCTTCTTTCACCACAAGTTCAATTTCAGGCTATGACCACCATGGACACAGATTTAAAAACTATATCAGATAACCTTCTTTTGAAGAGGGAGGAGGGAAGGGAGGGAGAAAAAAATTGTAAAACTCAAAAGCTTGAAACAGAAGTGATGGGTAGAGACTACCATTGGATGTAATTGGAAAATAAAATATTTACAAAATAAAGGCTTTGTTCTAAGCTATGGGAGAGATAGGTAGTGAGCTAGTTAGGTAAGATGGATGGATAGAAAGCCCAAATAAAATCCTGTAGTATAGTGAGCATGGGATGAACATATGGGAGAGGCCATGCAGTGGGATGAGAGATTCTGGAGAAGGACATTTCTTTTAATCCACAGAGCAGGGAGGCCTCTCAGATGCTGTGATGATTGAGCTGGGTCTTGGGAAGATAATGAAAAATGATCATTCTCAGAACACAATAATGCAAACTATGCTTTTACAGAGTCTCATCAGTATGGAGTCATCAAGGACAATGCAAAACTTAAAGTGCTACATAAAGGCCAGTTGTTAGAGGGAGTAAGGTGTTGCACTGAATAGCTAAAAATGCTGGACCTGGAGTCAGGAAGGCAGGAGGTCAACTTAGAAAGAAATTTAGCAAAAATAAAAGAGATTTAGACTAATCATACCTTAAACTCTAAGAAATTTGACATGATATATGACTTAAATATTAAAGATTGTATAATTAAAAGTAAGAACTATGTATTATTCACAGCTGTAGCTGAGAGAGAGGGAGAATGGTGGATTACAATGATCTGCAAAGATAAAATAGATAGCACCCATTACAAGAAAATGAAAAAATTTGTGAGAAGAAAATGAACATCAGCAGGATTAGAAAGGAGTGGTCAATTTGGGAAAAGGGTCTTTTTTAAAAAAAAAGAATATTACATTCAAAATATATAGGGAATTAACAGAATTATATGCCACAAAAAACCCTTGAACTTGGTGTAATGTTTTTGATGAAAATTGGTCTAAAAAAGAGTTATAATTATAGTCTTCTTTCTGTTCTCTGCAGATCCTCAGTGCAGAATTTTGCATTTACTGAGAGATTTACTTAATACTTTGGTTAGTTTTGCTGAGCTGATTTTTTTCTTTTTTCCTCTTTGCTGCTGAGCATATCTTACTAGGCAGGACAAAGACACAAAATGGGAAATTAAGGTGATGTAAAGCAGAAAATAACAATTTTAAAAATGAATGGTGCCATTTACTACTATATGATTTAGATTTGGAAGCCTTCAGTTTCTTCCCTTTCATAGAGTGATTCATGGATCCTATTGCTTTGTTATCTGTATTTAAAAAATCTAGGCTGCATTATTTGCTGCATTATAGAATTTAGGTTTTTGATTCCCCTTAGTTCCTTTTGGGGAAACCTTATTCTTAGGGTGTCTTTGCAAATTGAGTCCAGTGAAGTGATGCAGGAATGGAGTGCTAGAACTGGATAATAATACTTGATAGCAATGTTCAACTCCTTGAAGTTTTGTCATGTTGATAAAGAATTAGTGGTGGACATTCTTTATAATAATATTTAGGGCTGATGGCAAGAAAAACTTCTTACCAGTATTGCTGTTCCAGAAAAAGATGATGCTCTCAGTATTGGTGAAATTCATTGAAAACAGCAGCATCAGAGAATGAACAAATTAAAAATGTTCAGTTAAATACCAAAATAGAAATTCTGATAAATCAAATAAGAAATTAAAAAATTGTAAGAAAACTATTGAACTAATAAATAAAACAAGAGTTGTTTTTATGGGGGGAAAACCCAATAAAATAGATAAGCTTTTGGTTAATTTGATTTTAAAAAAGAAAACAAAATTGCTAGTATCAAAAATGAAAAAAAAAAGGTGATTCATCACCAAAGAGGAGGAAATTAAAGAAATAATTCAGAGCTATTTTTCCCAAATGTATGACAATAAATTTGATAATCTAGATGAAATGAATGAATATGTACAAAAATATGAACTTCCTGGTTTAAAAGAAAAGGAAATTAAATACTTAATAATCCCATCTCATATGCAAAGTCTGTTTACAGATGAGAAAATCAAAGCTATCCAGTCATATGAAAAATAGCTCTAAATCATTACTGATTAGAGAAATATAAATTAAAGCAGCTTTGAGGAGCCATCCCACACCTATGAGACTGACCAATATGACCAGAAAGGTGAATATTCAATGGTGGAAGGAATGTGGGAAATCTGGGACACTAATAAATTGCGGGTGGAGCTGCAAACACACCCAACCTTTCTGAGAGCAACCTGGAATTATTCCCAAAAGGCAATAAAAATGTGTATACCTTTGGTCCAGCAATACCACTACTGGGTCTATACCTTAAAGAGATCATGCAAAAGGGTAAAAACATCACTTGTACAAAAATATTCATAGCAGCCCTGTTTGTGGCAGCAAAGAATTGAAAATCGAGAGAATATCCATCAATTGGGGGAATGGCTGAACAAATTATGGTATATGTATGTTATGGAACACTATTGTTCCATTAGAAACCAAGAAGGATGGGATTTCAGAGAAGCCTGGAAAGACTTCCATGAACTGATGTTGAGTGAGATGACCAGAACCAATAGAACATTGTACACCCTAACAGCAACTTGGGGGTGATGATCAACCTTAATGGACTTGCTCATTCCATCAATGCAATAATCAGGGACAATTTTAGAGTAACCTGCGATGAAGAATACCATCTGTATCCAGAGAAAGAACTATGGAATTTAAACAAAGAACAAAATTTATTACCTTCAATTTTTTTAAAGTATCTTGTTATGTACTACATAATTTTGCTATCACTAATATTTTATTTTCTCCTCAAGGATATGATTTCTCTCCCAACACATTCAATTTTGATCAATGTATAGCATGGAAACATGTAAAGATTATCAGACTACTTTCTGTGGGGGGGATGGGGAGGGAAGGGAGGATGGAGGACATTTTGTAAAATTCAAAACATTACAAAAAATGATAGAAACTACTATTGTATATAATTGGAAAACAAATAAAATATTAATTTAAAAAAAATCCTATCTCAAAAAAAAAAAGAAATTGAACAAACCATCAACAGACTCCCTAAGAAAAAATCTACAGGACCAGAGGGATTCACAAGTGAATTCCACCAAACATTCAAGGAACAATTAGTTCCAATTCTATATAAACTATTTGAAAAAATAAAGAAAGAAAGAATATTGTCAGATTCTTGCTATGATACCAATATGGTGCTGATACCTAAATTAGGAGGAGTCAAAACAGAGAATGAGAATTATAGATAAATTTCCCTAATGAATATGGATGAAAATATTTTAAATAAAAATTAGTAAAGTGATTACAGCATCTTATCACTAGGATAATATACTATGATTGTGAAGGAATTATACCAAGAATGCATTTACTAAAGGAAAAGACTCTGAGAAGATCTGAGAGGAACTGGCAGTCTCTATCATGTACATATTCACATTTTGCTACACTACTCTCTCTTGACTGGCTTACCTAGCTCTCAAAGGGTGAGTTCCTTCATTCTATGTAGTCTGACATATATTCCCACATGAATTTTTTTTTTATGATTCTGGTTTTGAACTGCTTTGGATAAATGGATTTTCTTTGATAATTACTATGTGTAATCATTGTGGAACTGAAATTTGGAGGACAGGAGCCAAGTCTCAGTTATTAGGGTTCTCTTTCCCCCACCCAATATTGAAAGAATGATCAGGGCAGCTAGGTGGCTCAATGGATAGAGCACCAGCCCTGGAGTCAGGAGGACCTGAGTTCAAATCCTTCCTCAGACACTTAATAATTGCCTAGCTCTGTGGCATTGGGCAAGTCACTTAACCCCATTGCCTTAAATAAAAAAAATTTTTAAATAGAATTGGAACTAATTTTAAAAAGAGATCAGAAGTTGGCTTTAATCTGAAACTCACATCCTGTAGATTAATAATATTTAAGGGAGTAAACATATTATTTAGATAGATAGCATAATTTTCCCTTTCTCTGAAAGAGAGCAGAGTGGTGTCCCTCCCTGCTTCTCTCAGAAGAGGAAAAAGAATCCCTTGAAGAAAAATGAGAAGAGTGCCTCCCTTTGAGCCACACAATGACATAAACATCTCCATATAACACACCCGAGTACTGTGTTGGCAATGAGTGGAATATTCCTTCTTAAGAGTTAATATTCTTGGGGTAGTTAGGTGGTGCAGTGGATAGAGCACTGGCCCTGGAGTCAGGAGGACCGGAGTTCAAATTTGCACTCAGTCACTTAACAATTATCTAGCTGTGTGGCCTTGGGCAAGCCACTTAACCCTATTGCCTTGCAAAAACTAAAAAAAGTTAATATTCTTAGTGAAGTCCTCTCAGGGTTAAAAATCATTAAAACAAAGGCAGTCTATTACCCTTAGACTATTCTTAGAAGAGAGAGAGAGGCCTTGCATTCCCAGTCAGACACCCTCCTGATTCTGCTAGGGAGTGAAACAGTGGAATACTTCCAGAGAAGAGAACTTGCAGTCTTAGTTTGCCACCTGTTTGATAACAGACTGTGTGAACAGTAGCCTGTCTTTTCTTATTTGGTAAGTGCTACACGAAGAAGACCTTGCATATGCAGACATTAACAGAAGGTCATGAGGAATCTTCTTCTGCTACCCTTACCATCTGCATGGTGAGGTAATATTTTATGAAAACCTTTCATTCTTCTCTTTGTTGCTGGGTAGATTTTTCACGGAAAGATTGTAACTCTGAAAACTTTAACCAATCAGGTTGGAAGAGGGGGATGGGGAAATTGTGCTAGGCTATATAATCTTGTTGACTGTAGGTCACCTCAGGGCAGCATCTTAATCTTCACTACCTTTGTGAGACCTGAGGGTGCCCTTTTCTCAAGAAAAGCTAAAATAAACTTTCCTTTTTTGCTCAGAGGGGTCCCTATATTTTTCTAAATGGATATTTTGGGGGGTTTTTGTTTTGTTTTTAGGGGGTTTTTTTTGGCAAGGCAAATGGGGTTAAGTGGCTTGCTCAAGGCCACACAGCTAGGTAATTATTAAGTGTCTGAGGCCGGATTTAGATTCAGGTACTCCTGATTCCAGGGCCTATCCACTGTGCCACCTAGCTGCCCTTTAAATGGATTTTTATCCCACACAGCAACATGTAAAAGACTAGAAGAGTTTACTATGATGAGTCCTCTGCCTTTGGGATCTATTGGTATCATCTCTTTCCCACCTAAAATGTATCATGTTTAGTTTAGTAGAATCTGACCTGCATCTTCTGTCCTGGCACAGGAAAAGGTATGCAACCTTTAACTTTGGGAATCTCCTCCCCAAGTAGAAGGTCAGGCTTAGGACCTTTCTTCCTGAGGAGGAGGTGCATCCTTAGCTTCATTCCAGGAGGAGGAGCGAGATCTAGTTGAGTCTGTGGAGAACAGGGACCACAGCCATACACTCTAGGCTTCTCAACCACCATCCTCAGCCTTGTGTCTCTCTGGAAGCTGCTGTTCCCTCTTCCATTCCTTGTACCCACTCTTCATTCACAGATGCCTCCCCTCCTACCCTAAGTAGGACAAAGCATATCTTGAGAATAAAGTCAGACTATACAAAGGGGGCTACAAGGAGTGTTTGAATGTGACAGGACTGAAGAGCTGCTGCTTTGTGCATCTTGGGGAGGTGGTGAATCAGTAAATAAACATTTATGAATTATCTACTCTATGTCAGATAAGTGGGGGAGGATATACAAAAAAAAATACCAAATGACTATCTCTGCTCTCAAGGAGTCCAATGGGGGGGACAACTTGCAATGAGCTATGTGAATATGTACTATACCAAGAATAAACAGGAAACAGTTCCTTCCTTCCTTCCTCCTCTTTCTTTTTTCTCTCCCTTTCTTCTTACTTCCCTTTGCTCCTTTATCTCTCTCAATTCTTTCCTCAATGTTCCTTTCTATTTTGTTCCTTCTTTTCCTCTCTCATTCCTGCTCTTCTTACTTCTCTTTCTAACTTCTTTTTTTCCCTCACTCCCTTCCTCCCTCCTTCTGCACTCCCTCCATTTTTCCCCTCTTATGGACCTTCCCTTCATCTTTCCCTTTCTTCTTTCCTTCCTTCCTTCTCTGCTTCCTTTCTCCCTTTTTAAATTCTCTCCCTTCCTTCTTTGATCCTTTCTTCACTCTGTCCCTTCCTTCTTTCTTTACTTAACTTCCTTCTTTCTCCCTTTCTGTCCCTCCCTCTATTCTTCCTTACTATTACTTTTGCCTCTTACTACATTAACCTTTCTCTTTCTCTGTCCTCTCCCCTTCTACCTTCATTCTTTCATTCTTTTGCTCCTTCCTATTGCCTCAGCAAAGGGACACATGTTAAAGACCTTAGTTTAAAAGATCATGATCTCCCACTGCTTCCAAGGGCAATATCCAGTGGTTCTGATTCATACCTGCCCACTGAACTGAGGTGGCTATTGAAGAAAAAGGGAGGCTGGTGACTCTTGGTAAACTAGTGTTTGCGCAACTCTATCTCATTTAAATCTAATTCACTTGCATGAAATGGCATCATCTTGCTGATATAATCATTTTCTTCCAGAATGAAGGAGAAACAACAGCAACAATCTTCCTTTCCTAATACTTATAGAGTGCTTGAGACTTAGACAGGAATGTGACAATTTTTATTGAATTGAATTTTTCCCACTTGATACTCAGCATAATTCTATGTGGCACATCCTTCTGTTAACCCTATTTTACATATGAGCAAATTAAAACTGAGAAGTTAAAGAACTGGCTCAGGGTCAAAGGGGTAGTAAGTGTATGAGAAAGAAAGTAAATTCTGGTCTTTCTGACTCCATCTCTGAGTGCACACTTTGCCACTCAGCTGCTTCTAAATTATGTTGTGCTCAGTCTCCCTTTGTGTTCAGTCTCCCTTCCTTAACTGTGTTCTAAGGTACCTCATGAAAAAAAGTTCAAAGGGATAAGGTTTGTGGAAAAATTAATCACCAAAATCATGTAAGTTTCAAATAAATTGAGTAATTTCCCACATCAGAATAATATTAGTCATTTCCCATATCAAGATGACCTTTTTTGTTGACAAATTCATTTCAATCTCCCACTTTATTTCTTTAATCTCATGATATACTTCATATGTAGTACTGATTAGAATTATTGATTCTAAAACATATTTGAAAGACCAAAGTAACTATGCCCAAAGAGCAATAAAACTGATCATACCCTTTGACCAGCAATAACAATACTAGTCCTATATCCAAAAGAAATCATAAAAAAATGGGGCAAGTCCCACATCTACCAAAGCTCTTTTTATAGTGGCAAAGAACTGGAAATTGAGGGGATGCCCATCAATTAGCTAATGGCTCAACAAGTTAAGCTATAAGAATATTATGGAGTACTATTGTTCTATAAGAAACTATAAATGATTGAAGTCTAGAAAAGATTGGAAAGAATTACAGGAACTGATGTTGAGTGAAGGGAGCAGAATGAAGAGAACACTGAACATAATAACAACATGGTGAGTTGATAAATTTTGATAGATGCAGTTCCTTTCATAGTTCAGAGAGCTAGGACAACCCTGGGGGACTTGTTATGGACAACGCTATCACATCCAGATGAAGAACACACAAAAAAATAAAACCAAAAAAAAAAAAAAACTGTAGTAACTGAATGAACACTACGTTCACTTTTTTGTGTGTTTTTAAATTTTGCAAGACAATGGAGTTAAGTGATTCGCCCAAGGTCACACAGCTAGTGTCAAGTGTCTGAAGCCAGATTTGAACTAAGGTCTTCCTGACTGCAGGGATAGTTTTCTATCCACTGTGCCACCTAACTGCCTCCTATATTCACTTTTTAAAAATTTCTCTTATGGTTTCCCTTTCTATCCCATGATTTCCTCTTTTTTCCCCTTAGTCCTAATTCCTCACATAGAAAATGACTAATATACAAATGTGATAAACACAAATGTACATGTAAATGTTCACTGCTGAGGGAAAGAGGGTAGGAAGGGAAGGTAGAAGAAAATTATGTAACTGATAAATATGCATGTGAATTAATGTTGAAAAACTTTCATAACATGTAATTGGAAAATAAATATCTATAAGAAAAAAAAAGGAAAGGCCTAAGTATTGATTAGTCAAATGAGTTTGGGAGCCTCTGGTAGGGGTGTGTGTGTGTGTGTGTGTGTGTGTGTGTGTGTGTGTGTGTGTGTTGGGTAGCTAGAATATGGGCAAAATGATGCTTCTTCTACTTCTAGTTTACTCTCTTTCCCATCCTTCTTTGATCCTTTAATTCACTCTCTCCCTTACTTCTTTCATTACTTCCTTCTTCCTCCTTCCTTTTGTCCCTCCCTGTATTCTTTCTTCCCTTTCTATTCCTTTTCCCTCTGATTTCATTAACCCAGGGTAACACAACTAGAAGTAGAGGTGGAAAATGAACTACTTTCAGATGTCAACTCTGAGCAGGCACTGCAACACCCAGTTCCTTCTGTGCACATGCTTTCACTTCTTTAACTCTGTTCTATGGCAATTCACAAGGAAAGATTCAAAAGGCTAATGCTGATACCAGTGATATTTTCTCTTTAATGTATTAGTCATTAAAATCATGTATGTGATGAGTTCAGGAGGATCCCCCATCAGAATAATATCAGCCACTTCCCAAATCAAAATAACATCAAGATAACCAATTTTGTGGCCAAATTTACTCTTAATCTCTACTGTGTTTCCCTAAACCTATGATATAATTGTATGGGGTTCTGACAATAAATTCAAAAGCCCCAAATATTCTTTGGTCAAATTACTATGAGAATTTTTGGTCTTTAGTACCTCCTTTGTGCTACCAATATATAATTGTCTGTGTGTGTGTGTGTGTGTGTGTGTGTGTGTGTGTGTGTGTGTGTGTGTGTGTGTTGGGTCATTAGGACCCAGGCAAAATTACTTTTCTATTTTCCTCCCCTTTCTATTTTCTTCTTTTATCCTTGGTTTCCCCATTTTCTGTCTCACTCTCACAGTCTTTCTACTTCCTTTCTTTCCCCCTTCTATTGAAACATAAAAAATTGACATTGGAACCCAATTCAAAGTGAGAAAGAAACGCTAATAGAATGTCACCTCTATATAAGTAGGAGGTCTCAGATGGAGAAGAGAAATAAGACAAACCAGTATCTTACTTAGAACATAATCTTTATGATGTGTTCTCCCAGATCTATTTAGGACTAATTTTCCTGACTTCAGACTTGAGTTACAAATTTCTGTTGCATACTGGTCTAACCCTTTGGATTTTTTTACCTTTGCAATATGCTATTTATATTCCCTCACAGTGGAAGCACCCCTTTTTTTCCTCCTCTGAGGGGAGAAGAGCCTAATCACAAGTGACCCCATGCTACCAAGATGCAGGATTCAAAGTCTTGTCTCATCAGAAATCAGAATAAATATTTTACACATTCTCATGTCATAGATAAAATATTCAGGAGATTTCTGGACAATTAATCATTTTATTAATTATGCCTAGAAAATAATTAACAAAAGGATAATCATTTGGCTGTCTCTAGTAAACCAAAGATGAATCATGGCAGCCTATTGACACTCATCTGTCTTTGAAAAAGTGAGTATTACTACAGATGGGAATCAAGTCTTATTGGTTAACAATTATTGAGAAAAATGAATATTATAATAATCATTAGATCTAATTTAAAGAAATGCTAAGGGATGTGATTTTGATTATGTCACTCTTACTCCCAGACCACCCCCAACCCTAAGGTCCTACTTAAGTCTGAGTTGAAAACAATGGATTTCCTCATTTGGTGGGACCTGAACAAGTTTGAGGAGGATATTAAATTCAATCTCATTATCAGACCTATTCTTCAGGGATTGTAGAGTGTAAGGACTAGTAGAGAATGAGGAAATACAAAGGGAAAAATAATCCTGGATCTCCCCAATAATATTGGTAATTAATATAAGAGACCAATAATAATTTCTCTTGCTTGGTTCACACAATGACAGAATCACACACAGTCTTGTAAGCAGTCTGAAACATAAAGACTCCAGAGACTATCATCTCCAAATATCTGAAGTTCTCTCGGAAAGAAAAAAAAATTGATTCCATATAAATTAGTGAAGACATGGAGAGAGAAAGAAGAGACATAGGAAGGAAACCAAGAGTAGTAACTGGGAAAAATTTTAGATAAGAAATTGAATGATTGAAAAGAATATGGAAAGTTAAAAAAACAGAATTCTTCAGCTTTCTCAACTTTTAGTAATTATCTTACTTGTGAGGAATGTAGGGTGTTGGTCTTCACAGGGTGTGGAGGGGAGCCCTTAGAGAATCCATTACAAAGGGGGAATAGCCCAGTCAATCACAAGGCTGGAAGACTTTTCCTAATCCCATTCCAGGGATAGCAAACCCCAAATCGGTTCTCAACCAATCAAGAGTGACCTAGAGATCTTGACCTAATGCTACTGAGTTTGCACAATTAGGTAGTTGAATATTAACCCACACACCCCCGTCATGATTGGGGTTCTTTAGCATATCATGCATCGTATGATGTGTGTGTGGGGGGGTCAAATTGAGGGCATGTCATGGAATGGGTGGACCTCTTAGATTGTAACTCAAACTCTGAGAGCCTATGAACATCCAAGAGGGAGGGGAAAGAATTTCTGAAGGCCATAAATTACCCAACTTTCAAGACTAATTCACGGCTCATGCCTAGGTGTGAGGTACCCATACCTTGTAAGGTGTATCTTGCAAAGTTTGGGAATAGAATGTACAATTTTCTCTCACTCTAGCAGGTTTTTCTTTTTATAACAATTTGGGAGTTCGTGTCGGGATCGGCAAAATCCTTGAGGAAACCCCAGAAGTCACCGGGGAAGGAGCACTCATAGCTTGATTTCAAGCCAGATCCCTGTTTCTTTACCGGGGTTCCCTCAGGTGGATCTCTGAATGGACCTGAAACCCTGCCATTGACAGGGAGAATGATGAAAAATTGTGGAAATGACCCAGAAAGTTAGAGAAACTTCAGTTTTTATCTTTCAAGGCTGATTCTAGACAATTTCAGGAAAGGAAGTCCTAGATGGGAGGCCAGGAGTCGAAAAGGTGCCTCAGGGAGGGGAGTAAGAGACACCCCCATCCAATACCCAAGGAGAGGCCTTTGGGTAGGAAATGAGCTAGCGGGGACATGGAGGCTGCTGTCCAGGGTCAAGAGAAGAGTAAGTTCAACAGATACTGCTGTTCTGAATAGCCACAAATCCCCCTCAAGGACAGTCTGTCTGTAGGCCAAGGTTTGGGTCTGATGAACAGTGAACCATAAGGTACCTTTAAATAGGGAGGAGGTGGAATATGCAGCATGCTGGATAATTGGGAATGCTAAATTATGTCTGAGTAAGTTAGAAAAAAGATAAAAAAAAATAGGTGGTATCTTCTGGCTGCTCCTAGAGAGAAGGAAGCTAACAGCAGGAGGCCCAAGAGGAGAAAAAGAACTGTTTTCTAAATTAAGGAAGACAATTGGATCCAATGCTGTGTGAGTGAGTTTGAATGTTCCCAAAGGAGTGTGTGTATTTGTTCTATGTCCTGTCTTGTATGTGTGTTTTAGGCATTTCTGTGTCTGAGGACCCAGCTTAAGTTTTAAAAGAGGGCTAGCTGGGAGTTGGGCCCAGGAGTTTCAGAAGATGGGGGAGAAGGAAGTAGTGTGCAGTGGCCTCCACGTGGAAATCAGTCCTTCCCTCATTGAGCCAGTGGTAGCTGTGCAATGTGTGTAGAGTTAAGGGAAGAGGGGGATTCTTAAAAAGAAAAAGCTGTACTTTGGGGCCAGTTTAGAAGAGTTTAAGAGAAGAGAAAGATTGAGAAGTTCTAGGAGGAAAGATTTTATCCTTACGAGTGTCTGGGAAAGATCCCATGCTTTCCCCCTGGGTTGGGGGAAGGGGTGGTGGGTTGGACCCGTGGTAGTCTTGATCCCGTCCACCATCTTGTTAAGACTTGAACCCTAGACTGAATCTACCTACTCATCCATGGGGGGGGGGGGGAGACAGGAAAGCTCAAGTGCTTAAGCCTTAAAGGGAAAAAGACCCTTCTACAGGTGGGATGTATGATTGGGGAAAAAATGTATAAAATCCAGGGGTTAAAAGACTCCTTTATCGACATGAAATCATGTTTAATGAATATGGCCATGTGGCCCAGGTGATGACTTGCATTGTTTTTAAAGTTCTTAGAGCTTTAGAAAAGCATGCTGAGGGTATTAAAAGAGGGGTACTAGTGTTGTAACATTCTTACGAAATTTGTACGGAATGGGAGAAATTAAATAACCTAGATTTTTAAATTTGGGATTAAACTATTTTTAACACTATTAAACTTTTGCAAGGAGTTATGTGGTTTGGGATTTTAAACTCTATTGCAACACCTTTGGGCTAAATAAAAGTGATATTATGTTACTAAGAAGAGAAATACCTACATTATCAGGGATGTTTCCTGATTTCTTTTGAGGAAAAGCTCTAATTGGTTTTAATGTTGAGTTGAATAATGCTAACAATTGTATTTTTATTTTGAATAGAGTTTTTGGAATGTGAGTGCTGGATTCTCTGTATAAGGTACTCTAAAGTTTTTAATCAATCTAAACTGTTGGGAAGTTAGTTGAGTTGTAATTACATTGGGGTTTTAAATGTGTCATGTATGAGATTGGATTCTGAGAATTTGGGTAAAGAGACAAAAGTGTAAAGAACATGGGATATTCATTTTGCTCTTGTTCTAAGGGAAATGCGATGTTTAAATAAGAATCTTAATATTTAATGTATATTAACAATGCATGTTTAATTTTAAAGAAGTCAAGAATGTGGACTTCTCTCTTACTGCAGACAGCTGATGTGGGCTCTGAACAAATTGCAATTGTGGGCCCTATAATAAGGTAACTTATTGATGATTAAGATGTTTTTATCAGTTGTGTGATATTCTTGTAACTGCAAGGAGATTATATTTGCAATATTTAGCTATCTATTGTGAATATATTATTCAAATACTGTATTGTTAAAGCCTGGGATTAATGTGTGATTGCTTTGAAGGGCAATAAGGAAAATGTGCAAAAGTATGACCCTTTATAGGATAGATCTGTGGGTTCATGAATATGTAATAATGGAGAGATTTGTGTGTTAATTTGTTACTCTTATTGCTGTTCTGTTATAATGAAATTAATAACACATGTTGGAAATGTAAGGCTACCTAAGATGTTTTAATGGTTTTAAAGAATTCTGAAAAGTAATTTGTATGTTAGGGGCATCTAGGTGGCTCAGTGGATAGAGCACCAGACCCAGAATTGGGAGACCTGGGCTCAGGTCAGGCCTCAGATACTTGGTGATTGCTCAGCTGTGTGACCTTTGACAAGTCACTTAACCCAATTGCCTTGAGAAAAATAACTATTTGTATGTTGAAGATGGCTAGTAGGTAAACAGGTTTATGTATAGAGGTTTCTAGCTATGTACGTGAATTGGGAATATTTTGGATCTATATATGTATATTCCAAAGCAGTGGTTGTTTGCTTTGAAATAAAAGCACTATATAATATAGGAAAGATAAATAAAAGATAATCTAGTATTTCTCTGTGAAATCTCCTGGACAAAGGAGGCATTTATTTGTTGTAAGATACAACAGGCTAGAAGGAGCTTTCTCTAGCCAAGGGAAATGTGATGTCATCTTTATATAGAGATGGAGTAGATATGATTTCAGACAAAGGGATGTCTCCAGTAAGAGGTAGAAGACAGGCTTTTAGGGCCAGTCATAGTTAGAATACCAGGTTTTAGGCAAAGACCCCGGAAGGATAATCGAGCTTTAGGTATGGGTTCCATTAATTGGGACTCCATTAAGATTATAATTGGAAATTACTGAATTGCATTCACTGGAAGTTCTAATTAGGTAAAACAACTATTTTAGATCACGAGACTTTTAATTTTCTCTTATGTCGGGTAGCAGGATGGTCAACAAAAAGAAATGCTACTGGGTAAATGTCATGTTCTTGGAGCCAATGAAGCCAATGGGCCAAGGATGTCAGGTGACAGGGACGGGCAGGCGAAGGGGCAGCTTCTCAGTATGGCTGAGGTTGGACCCCTTTGACTTGATTTCCCCAAAATGACATTTGGATAATATCTCACCTGGAAGAGTAAATCTGGCCTAAGACATTTGACTTACCCATGTGACCTCTGCCTGGACACTGACATTCAATACTCATACAGGAAATTTCCTTGAATGTCCTGGAAAGTTATAGGTTAGGTGTCTGGCTCTGACACCTGCTATCAGCTACATGCTAAGATAAGAATTAAGTTTCCTTAGTTTTGGTATTATAGGGGATATTTATGTAAGAAGGATGGGAAATTCTTAGGATAATTACAGTTTCAAGTTCTAATTTAAAGGAAACAAGTGTGTTAGATAAGTATACTAGGAAAAGGAAATTATGGGAATATTTGGAAGAAAAAAAAATTCATTTTGGTTAAGGATGTTTGAGTTGTTGTTGTAATGGGAGCAAAGGTTAAAACTGTTTTATTTTAAGCCAGATACTGGGTACTCTTAGAACAAAGACGACTGTTGAATGTTTGTGTATGGAGCAAACTCTCAAAGAGAATGATCACATTAACTCAAGCTTGTGAGTTTGCTCATGTAGTAAAATGCTAATGGAAGTTTTCTTTAAAAGTGAAATATATGTATCAATATGACAATAAGACAAAATGTAAATTGTAATAAGCTTCATAATCTCATTGTTTAGTGATGGAAGCATGTGTTTTGATCTGAATGAGATGTTAAGCAGTTTCTCTACCAGAAGACAAGGTTTCAACTAGTCACCTGAGCTGGAGAGGACTTTTTGGAACATATTCAGAAGCTGCTGAAGGACATTGGGTACCTCCAAGGGAGAAGAGAAGAGAGGAGAGACACTGGACCAGTTATCTACACCATCTCTCACCTATGTGTACATTGTTTATCTGTAACTTCCCCTTGACTCTGTAAGTGTGACACCCCTACTTATGCCCTTCTCTTTATGGAAAGGAGGAGGGGAGGCAGGGTGAAAATGTTCTCCATTGAGAAAGAAAGAGAGAGATTATTAGATGGCATTATTATAGCTATGTGAATCTGTATAGAGAATGAGTCCTATCTTTGATTTAGACAACAGAGTGTTAGTAAAGGTAGGAAGAGACTCTAGCTGGCAGAAGTCAATGCCCAGTATTTTGGTGTGGCTGTTGAACTTGCCATAGTTCACGGCAGTTTGAGAATTGGCCTTGGGTACCCGTGAGTCTGGCCTAGATTCTCAGTCCCTGGTCAGAGATGCACTGTGACAGAGGATTCTGATCCAAAGGAGAGAGACACCAGTGACTGAGTCAGTTCAGGGTGACTATTGTTTATAACTGACTGGCCAGGACATTTGCCTGGGGAGTAGCAAATGTCTGGACATGTCCAGAAGAAGGGTGTATATATTCAGGACTCAACAACAAGATAGGTGGCCTCAGACTCATGTGAGATTAATGAGGGTACCTGGATCCCTTGTAAAGATTCGCAAATTGGGGCATTTGTTAAGGGAAACTGATTATGAGTTAGTATGGACTAGCAAGGAAAGTGCTGAAATGGCCATTTGCAAGAAAGATAATTTAAGGAACATCACTAGGTATATTAACTATTCGTGGGGTTGATCTAGTGGCACAAAGTCAAGAATTTAGTTTGGATTTTGGAGCCAGGAAGACCTTTGTAAAGACATTGGTATAAAAACTTACAGTAGAAGGAGGTAGAGCAACTTTGGAAATGTACCTATTATCATGATGATTATATGGCCTATATAAGAGGGCCCTTTGGAAGTAAAGAGGAACAGTATTATCCATTTGTTGGAAAGTATCCCTAGTAGACCAACTAGCACTAGAGGGACATTATTGGATTTGTACGATTACTGCCTAGACCCAGGTGTCCAAAGAGTTTGTCAGGGAGTTATCTAGACTTAAGGACCTACTTACCTGGGTACAAGAGGATTAGTTGGGACTAGGGAACCCTAATTTATATCCTGAATAGGCTAATAAGACTCCAAGCTATAGTTGAAATAATTACCAAACAGCTAGGGTCTTGGACTTGCTGGCTACCCAAGCCACGCAAACAAGAGAAGCGATTATTCAACATAGATTGGTACTAGACTCCCTGTTGACCAAGGAAGGCGGAGTCTGTGGTAAACTGAACTTGTCAAGCTGCTGCCTAAAGATAGATGACAACGGGCAGGTGGTAAAGAAGATAAGAAGGGATATTAGAAAGTTTCCACATGTTCCAGTCCAAACCTGGACAAGCCCATTTAGTACCTCTTGGAAGAATTGGTTTACTGGTTCATGGTGGAAACAGTTACTGAGGACCTTACTATTGGCCCTAAGTGGGAGAATCCCATTAGCCATGTGCATCTCCCATGTATGATCCCGTTAATAACTCAAATAGTACAAGATTTTATCAGCAAATTAAGACTGGTGTATGGCTCTAATAAGGAAGAAATAAAGATATTGATAGGGGAAAGTCAGTAGTCATATCAAGGATGAGGATTATGAATTAATTCGAGGAAGACACTGCTGGTGAAGAAAAACAAAAGGGGGGAGTTGTGAGGAATGTAGGGTGTTGGTCTTCACAGGGTGTGGAGGGGAGCCCTTAGGGAATCCATTACAAAGGGGGAATGGCCCAGCCAGTCACAAGGCTGGAAGAGTTTTCCTAATCCCATTCCAGAGACAGCAAACCCCAAACCGGTTCTCAACCAATCAAGAATGACCTAGAGATCTTGACCTAATGCTACTGAGTTTGCCCAATTAGGTAATTGAATATTAACCCACACATCCCCTGTGATGATTGGGGTTCTTTAGCATATTATGCATACTTATGATGTGGGGGGGGATCAAATTAGGGGCATGTCATGGAATGAGTGGACCTCTTAGATTGTAACTCAACCTCTGAGAGCCTATGAACATCCAAGAGGGAGGGGAAAGAATTTCTGAAGACCATAAATTACCTGACTTTCAAGACTAACTCATGCCTCACACCTAGGTGTGAGGTACCCTTGCCTTGTAAGGTGTATCTTGCAAGGTTCATGAATAAAATGTACAATTTCTTTCACTCTAGCAGGTTTTTCTTTTTATAATATTACTCAATTATTAATTAGGTCATGGGAAACAAAAAGTAACGATCTATATGATCCTTGTCTGGCTAGAAGGGCAGTGTTGGAAATCTCATGAGGGACATAGTTTAAAACTTCTCTGAGTATTTTGGACTTTGGAGTTTTCATCATTTTCCTACTCAGAGAATTATTGGCAACGGGCAAAGGAGAATGTTGTAACCTAGAGAACGTTTGAATGAATCAGGAGATGGTGAGGTAGACACTGGCAGAAGTGGTGTAGTTGGTATTGAGCATGGCAGGAGGACAGCAAGTATTCATCCAGTCCAGGTAGGTGGGATGGCAGCACCAAAACAGAAGATGAGCCTGATCATTAAAATGATAACCTTCTCACTTGTACTCATGAATCCATCTGACTGTAGAAGTATCTTTTTTCTCTTCCAGATGTAGAGAATTAGGAATATGGGAGATTTGTAATCAGAAACAAATTTTGTAAAAGTACAAAATGTTATCTGCTTCTAGAATATAAATTGCCTCCTATTGTTCCATTGGTAAATGTAAAATGTGCACTGTCTCCTCAGTCTCAACCCCCAGCTTCCAACATTTTGCCTGGTTTCCATCACTTAAGGGGAGAGGGATTTGCAATTTGCCCTCAGTCCCTAGAGAAAGAGCAAGACTACAAAAACTGGTCTAAGCTCCCCTCTTGGCCTCAACTCTCCCTGGCTGTCTCTCTTTATCTCTCTCTGTCTGTCTCTGTCTCTGTCTCCCAAAACTAACTCACCTAGTCTCTTGTTATTCACTTGTCCTCAAAATGTCTGATGCTTCTCCAGGAGGAGAAAAGGTTTATTCTCTACACTTTACAGACTTCAATAATAAATTGTGAAGGGACAGCTAGGTGGCTCAGTGGATAAAGCACTGGCCCTGGAGTCAGGAGTACCTGGGTTCAAATCTAGTCTCAAACACTTAATAATTACCTAGCTGTGTGGCCTTGGGCAAGCCACTTAACCCCATTTGCCTTGCAAAAAAAATAATAATAAATCATGAAGTTTCAATCCTAGGGATGTTTTTGAATTCATACACTTTGAACAAACTCTTAGTCTTCATCACTCGGCGACTCCCAAGATCTTCTCCAACAACATTCCCACTGTCTCTTGGCCTCTTCTCTTCCACCCTTTTGGGTAGAGAGACTTAAATTCAAATATTCCTGTTCTTTAATGATTTAATGTGGCTTTTGTTAATCCTGATTTCTCTAAATAAAAGAAAACAATCCCCATTGTGCCCTTGGGATTTGTATATTCTGAAGCTTCTCAATGACATGTGATTGATACTTTGGGTTTGCAATTGTGTGGTTGGAATCTCAGCCGAAAACACTCTTTGAGTGATAGAGCCAGGACTATGAGCAGTGCTTAATCTGAGGCACATGGACACCAAGACTAGAGTGGCAGGGCCTGGTAACTATTGAAAGTCCCATTAGCTTCTGAAATGAAAGAGGAGGTAACTCTCTCTCACTATGATGTCTCTTCTTTCCTGAGATCCTAAATGCAGCCTCAGGCTTTAATCTTACTTACTGTTAGTGTGGAAGTAATGTTTTAGAGGACTCTGTGTAGACATACTTAATGCTTTTCATTACTGCTGTGTGTAGCTAATTATATGATCATAGTATGAGTGAAAGTGTGTTCTTTGAAAGTGAGAAGCTTGTTTAATTGACTGATAGAAGAACAGATCGAGGGCTCTATAGTTGTCATGTCCAACTTTGTATATTTTGATCAAGAAGCCATGACTATGTGCCCACTGGTGGCCATTCCACTTATCTCCAGTCTGGTCTTCCTGCCTTGAGGAAGGAGAATAACATTATTCTTCCAACTGCAAGTGCCCCTTTCCTAACTTCTTTTAGAGGACTACACCTTAAGGGAAGTCTATGTGAACAGAGGCACCTAAAATGGTGCTGTGGAGAGAGTACTGAAAGCGAAGTCTTCCAAGAAGACACAAAACTTTCTGAGTTTCAGTCTAAATTTAGATACCTATTAGCTATGTGAACATGTGCAAATCACTTAACCTCCAGCTGTCCAATTCCACTGTGAAATGGAAATCAGGATAACATTCACTTCCTAAGTTTTTGTGAGGGCCAAATGAGCCATCTACAAAGAACTTAGCAGAGTAAATGGATCATAGTAGATCCCTAATAAATACTTGTTTCTTCCCTTCCTATGGAAAATGAAAATCTACCTTAATTCATTGCTCCATAATTAACAACCTCCCCTCTGGTCACAACTTTTCCTCATCCCAATGAGTCTTAACTCCTGGTCATCATTTAGACCCCTTTCTCTATCCCCTCACTGCCTGATCCCATATTCCCCTTTCCCTCAACCCTACCCAGGGTCCCATTCTACATTTACTCATAGTTTCTATTGTGCTTTCTGAAATGCCTACACCAGAGAAAACACACTTGCTTTCTTTTTCAAACGTTTCCTTTCCCACTCCTCTTTGGAGAGTCTTTGGATTCTCACTGAGACCTGGTTGTCTCTAGATAAGAGAACCTCCCTGGTCACTTTCCAACATGGGCTGCACTTTCAGGTCTTTCTCTAACTCACTGGTCAGGATGGGAAAATTGCAATATTCCCCACTGTTGTCTCCAGATTTTCTCTCAACTACTATCACTCAGTAATCTTTTCTCCTTTAATGTTCACTCATGTTTATTCTTTAATTTAGAATTAAATATTTCTAACCCAAAGTTGTTCTATCAACCTCTAATTGAGGTCTGTAAGTTTGGAATGTTCTCCTCAGCCACATTGTGTCTCTACTTATAAATCTGAATGCAGGATCTTTCTGTGTGAAACAGTCTAATGCCCCTCTAATTGCATCTCCAAGTTTTACAGCAAAAGTTGTGTAAACCATCAATTAAAGACCATCCTGAAAAGGCAGGAATCTGCTCTAGTTATCTAAATGAGAACCTAGATAAATTCTTATACTTGTGACAGTTTGGAAAGGAAGAAGCTCCAATGTTTTATATGTCTATATCATATCTAATTACAACATAAAATATCATGTCTGAAGAGGAGACAGTAGTCCTGGGCTAATTGCATCTTTGTCAGTTCTGATATGGAACAGACATTATGGATGGGTTAGAAAATCATAAAGTGATCAATGACACCTTTATGTACAAACATGTAACCCAATTGATTGGCCACCAAAATTTTATGATCCTTTGTCAAAATTCTATAAATATTGATTATTCAGTTAGTTCTGTTATTGGCATTTGCAAGGATGCCATCTAATCCTGGGTTTTCTCAATGAGAATGGGCTGGGGAGAGAGGGATGGAGAAAATTTGGAACTCAGGAGTTTCAAAAGTGAATGCTAAATGCTAAAATGGATAAATAAATTAATTAATTAAAAAACAATGAGAAGAATGAATATTATAATGAGGAGATGAGTTTGATTAGGTCACTCTCCCAGACAATCCCCCAGCCCAGGGTCATCTAGACAAAAGATCTATAATTTTCTCCCCACCCAACTCAAATCTTAATAAAATACAATGGACTTCCCCAGTTGACAGGAGCCCAAAAAATATTAGGTAAAATATTAAATTCAATCTTATTATGAACTCTAGTCTCTTATTCATCAGAACTGTTTTGACCTAGTAGAGAATGAGAAAATAAGGAAGGGGAAAAAATTGTAAATAACCCCAATAGTAATTGAGTATTAATATGAGAACCAAAATCATTTTTTTCTTTTGGTTCATACAATTACATAATCAAATGCAGTCTTGCAAGTCTTCTAGGTTATAAAGACCCCAAAGACAATCTTCTCCAATTGTTTGAAGTCCTAGAAAAATAGTCAAGAAATGGAGAAACTAGTATTTTTTTACATAGTCCAGAAAAAGAAATCCATCTAGGAGGGAAAAATCCTCAGACCCAAACAATGAAAACATTACTATTTGCATTCACTCTGAACCAATCAGAAACTGCAGTAAATGACTATTGCAATCTACTGCTTGAGAAACCCAAAGACATCAGCCTCTGGGATAGTAACTCTTTATTTGACAAAAATTGTTTGAAAAATAGAAAACAATATATGGCAAAAGCTAGGAGTATTTTTGATCAATTTTTGAGCAAGGAAGATTTAATCTAAAAACATTGGTACAAAAACCTGCCAGTGGAAGGAGGTACAGCAATTTTGGAAATGTCATGATGATTATATGCCCTATTTATGAGGGCCCCTTGGAAGTAAGGATGAAAAGTATAATCCATTTGCTGGAAACCAGGAAACTATGTTCCTGGAAGACCAATCTGCACTAAAGGGACATTATTGGATCTGTGGGACTACTGCCTACACTCCTTTATCCAATTGGTCACAGAGTTGTTATCTAAACTTAAGGACCTGGGTACAGGATGTGAGTTGGGGCTATGGAAGCAATTTATATCCTGATCAGATTCTAAGCTGTAGTGGAAACAATTATCAATTAGACAGCTAAAGCCCTAGACTTCTGGCTAAGCCATGCATACAAATCTGTTGATTGGAGAAGGAGTTTGTGGTAAATTGAATCAAATTGCTGTCTAAAGATAGATGACAATAGGCAAGTACTAAAAGACATCAGAAAGTTGACATTTGCTCCTGCACAATCCTGGAAAATAGGATGGGTCCATGTCTCTGATAATGAGGAAGAAAATGTCAATAGTTATGTCAGTAACAAAGGTTGTGATTTAAGAATGAAATCTCTACTGTGGTGTGGAATCCAAATTCTTTTTATAAAAGAAAAGGGAGAAATTATGAGGAATATCTGGGTGTTTGGGTTGAAGAAGAATGAGAAGAGAGGATTGTTAGTTTACATTACAAAGACTAGGCTCTGCCTATTTGCCTTATGGGCAGATAACTAATCAGTCTGATCAAAAATTTAGGATTAAGTGGGTATGAACCTTTCTAAGGTAGGTCTTGACCTTCTTTGCACATGCTCAAGGAGATCTAGCTGTTCTTCCTCATTACTATAATGATGGGGGATGGGGTGTGGAGAAGTGTATTGGATTTGTCACCCCAGTCTATTCTTGGCTTGAGGGAATAAGAACAAGTTGCATCAAAGAGCTTGTATTTTGGGATTTCCCTGCCCCTCTTTCCCACCATGAGAGAGGTGTGCCATTTTGTTAAGATATCCTAATAAAGAACAATTAAAAAAAAACAGGCATAGATCCACATCTCACACCCTATACCAAAATAAGGTCAAAATGGGTGCAGTAATACCACAGATAAATTAATATTCTAAAAAATATTCTATCTATCTGATATATGGAAAAGGGATAAATTTATGACCAAGCAAGAATTAATGCACATTATAAACTGCAAAATGAATGATTTTGACTATATTAAATTGAAAAGTTTTTGCATTAATAAAATCAATGCTGCCAAAATTGGAAAAAAAGCAGGAGCTGGGATACAATCTTTACAACTAACAGTTCTGATAAAGGTCTCATTTCTAAAATATAAAGATAATTGCAATTTATAAGGTCACAAGTCATTCCCCAATTGATAAATGGTCAAAGGATATGAATATACAGTTTTTAAATGAAGAAATTAAAGCTATATACATATGCCACATCACTATTGATTAGAGAAATGCTAATTAAAACAACAATGAAGTATAATTTCATACCTATTAGCCAAGATGAAAAAAAGAGATGACAATCAATGTTGGAGAGGATGTGGAAGGACTGGGACATTGATGCATTGCTGGTGGAACTATGCCCAAAAAGCAATGAGACTGTTTGTACCCTTTGACCTAGCAATTCCAGTTCTAGGACTATATAACAATAGAAATTGTAAAAAATGGAAAAATTCCTACATGTTCCAAAATATTCATAGCAGCTCCTTTTGTAGAATTGGAAATTGAGGGGATGTTCATCAATTTGGGAATGGCTAAACAAGTTATGGTACATGAATACAATGGAATATTATTGTTCAATAAGAAATAATAATGGTCCGACTCTAGAAAAGCATGGAATGACTTATGGGATCTGATGCTGAGTGAAGGGAGTAGAGCCAAGAGAACAATTTACATATCAACATTGTGAGATGAACAACCTTGATGGAAGCATCCCCTCTCAGCAGTTCAGAGAACTAAGACAACCGTATTTGACAGATTATGGACTATATTATCCTCAACCAAAGAGAATAAGAAAGGGAAATCAAAAAAAATGAAAAGAGAGGAGGAGTGTAACCTAATAGTGAGCTGGGGTCAAATCCTATAACTCACAGAGGGTGTTTTTTGTTCTTCATTCTTGGAGCCAACCATGACATCAGAGGGGTGATGTCATGACATGCAAGAAAAAACATAATACTACATCTGATCACTTTTTAGGTGAGAGGACAGGATTAGAGATTTCATGGTGGAAGTAGTTTAACACTTCCTGAGAATTCTGGGATTTGGCATTTTGATTATTTTCTTGTCCAGAGAAATAATGGAAATAAAAAAAAGAATGCTGCAAATCCTAGACATATCTTGAATAAGTCTTTCAGGAGTTTCAAAAAGGAGATAGAGAGGCAGATACTGATTCTGGCAGAGGTGGTGAAAGTGTTATTGAACATGGCACCAGGGCAGCAAGGTCTCATATGCTCCTGGAAAATGAGCCTGATCATTAAAGTGATGTCTTCCTCACTCTAAGCCATGAATCCAGGTGATTGAAGAAGTGACTTTTTTTTTTTAGAATTTTCAAGGCAGTTGGGTTAAGTGGCTTGCCCAAGGTCACTCAGCTAGGTCATTATTAAGTGTCTGAGGTCAGATTTGAACTCAGGTACTCCTGACTCCAAGGCCAGTGCTCTATCCACTGCTGCACTTAGCCTCCCAAGAAGTGACTTTTTTCCCTCCCCACTGAATCTTCCTCTCCTCCCTTCCATCATTTCGGGCATAGAGTTAAATACAAATTTCCAGTTTTATTTAAACTGTTATTTAAAGGTTGTTTTGTTGAGCCTGGTTTCTCTTAATAAAAGAAATCAATCTTTATTGTGCCCTTGAATTTTGTACACCCAGAGTTGCCCCATGGGGCCAGTGCATCAAGCTGCTTTCATCATTTAATTGAAACTTTAGGGACATCTGACCAAGATGTCAGAGTGAAGTCAGCAACTTTCTTAAACTCCCCTGGGTTTTCCTGAGAAATGCAATCATTAATCAAGTCTCTAAACAGATTTTGGAATGACAGAACCTATAAACGAACAAAATAGAACATCTTCCTACAAGGTCTAACATAGGGGAATGGTGAGTTTACCTGGAGTAGATAACAGAAATCCAGTTTAGGGAGTGAGGCTGGGACCAACATGGGGTCCTCAGTTATAGGAGAAAGCTCAAGCAGAGGCTCCTGCACTTTGAACTATGTGGGTGGGCTGTAAAAGAGGTGGACTGGGAGATCTCCAGGATGGATGTCATGGACTCCCATTCAACTAGTGAAGCTGGAATAGATGACCCAATCCAGTTGAGAAGACCCTAGTGTTCCAAGCCTGGAGGGCTTAGCCCAGTACCTGGGCTGCTACTGTTTGTATGGACAGCCCAGAGACAGACCCCAGTGTCTCAGGGAATGGGCAGCTGACATCCCCAGTGCAGGGATGCCCATCAATTGGGGAATGATTGAACAAATTGTGGTATATGAATGTGATGGAACACTTTTTATTCTCTAAGAAATCTTGAAGGACAGAACTTGAGAATAACCTGAAAAGACTTGCATGAATTGATGCTGAATGAAGTGAGCAGAGTCAGAAGAACATTGTACATAGTAATGACAATATTGGGTGATGATCAGCTATGAAGACTTTTGTTTCAGCAGTACAATAATTAACGTCAATTTTAAAAGACTTGTGATGGAAAATGCCATCCATTTCCAGAGAAAGTGCTATGGAGTTTAAATGTAATCAAACTTTCAATCCTCAATTTTTAAAAGTTGTCTTATGTATTATATTTTTCTTTCTCATGTTTTTTTTTTCATTCTGATGATTCTTCTTTTACAACATGATTATGAATTTATGTTTAACATAGTTATAATTTTTTCTATCTTAGATTGTTTTCTATCTGAAGGGAAAGGGAAGGGAAGAAAAATTATTAAATTCAAAACCTTGCAAAAAATAATTGTTGAAAATTATCTTTCTGTAAAGTTGAAAAAATAAATTTTAAAAATATTTAAAAAAACACTTTAGTAGTTGAACTATCGGATTGGAGCTTAAGCCAAAGTTTCTTTCTCCTTTTGATTAAGATCAGGGGAAAATGAACTGGGACCAGTGCTCCCAGGAATCTGAAGCATGTGGAGCTGGGACTGGTAACTATCTGACCATTCTGTTAGCTGTGTAAATGAAAGGGCCCATAGCTCTCTCCCACTGTGGTTTTCCAGCCTTTAATCTTATTTGCTGCCTATAATTTTGGAAGTCAATTGAGAGCTGCTTAGAGAGATCTATGATAAGTATTTAATGCTTTTCTTTTCATTTTTGCTATGTGTAGTTAACTATATGTCCACAGTATGTTGAGTCCTTTGAATATGAGAAACCAGTTTAATTGACTGATGGAAGAGATTCTAAGAGCAGGGTAGGGACTCTAGCATTACCATTTCCAACTTTGGATATTTGGATTAAGAAGTCATTTCTGTGTGCCCATGGGATCCACCAGATCTCTACTTTGGCCTCTTGCCTTGAAGCAGAGAAATAAAATTAATCCTTCAGTTTCAAGCAACCTTTTGCTAACCTCTTTAGTGGATTCCAGTCTAAGAGACTCCAAATGTCCCTGTGAACAGAATGGTAGAGTGGAGAGAGCACTGGATCTGAAGTCTTCCAAGAGAATACAGACCTTTCAGAGTTCCAATTTGACTCTAGATACTTATTAAGGCTGTCTTAGTTCCCTCAACTGTAAAATGGGATAAATGACTTGATTTCCTCGAGGTGTTGCAAGGACCAAATGAAACAACTTCAAAATGCTTAGCAGATGGTCTAGCACAAAGAAGATAATTAATAAATACTTGTTTTCTTCCTTTGAAATTCTACATAAACTCATTTCTACATAATTATCAAACTTCCTTCTGACTATAATTCTCCCCATTGTAATGATTTGAAAGCCTTGTTCATCATTCAAACTCCATTCTCTGTCCCTTACTGACTTATGATTCCTTATTCCCCTTTCCCTCAACCCTTCCCAGTGTCCTCTCTACAGTTATCCATGACTTCTATTATGCTCTTTAACATGCCTGCTTCAGAGACAACAAACTTGCTTTCATCTTCAAACTTTTCTCATTCTGTCCATCTTTTGGTTCTCATTGATCTTTGACTCTTTATTGATAACAGAATCCCTGTGGTCACACTTTACAACTTAGGATACTCTTTCACTTGTTTTTCCAACTCACTGGTCCAGGTCAGAGAATTGTAATACTCCTTACTCCCCATTCAGACTTTCTCTTTGCTACTATCAGTCTGTATTCTCTCCTCCTTCAAGGTTCACTCAGCTCTTATCTACCACCCAATAATTTCTGGATGTTGTTGATTACAGATCTCCTCACACTCCTATTCTTTACATTGTGAGTCTGGTGAACTTGGTTCACCAGTTGCTCTTCAACTCCTGCCTTCATATTAGGGGACTTTGTCATATATAGACAGTTCCTCAACACCAAAAAACTCCTAGTTCCTTAACTTATTCATTCCCAATGAACAGTTACTTTTCTACTCCAGAAAAATGATCACACACTTGATCTTGCCATATCCATAGATCTGTCACTTTTGAATTCATGAGCTTTGAAATTCCCTGAGTTAATCATAATCTATTATATTTTCATGTCTGCTTTTGCTTTGCGACTCCAAAACCTGTTCTTTATTCACTTAGATCCCCAGTCTCTCAATCCTTCAGTTCTCTCCCTGACAATCACCCTGTACTAGTTTTAGTCTCCTCCTTTTTCCATCTCGACCTCATAGTGAAGAGGCTTAAGTTTACACTGTCCTTTTCTCCAGAGTTTCTTAACCCCTCATCTTCTTGTAAATCTTCCCCTGTTTTATTTCAGTTTTGGACACTCCAACTCTTTGCTTGCTCATCTGTTATACATAGCTGTAGAATGAAGGAGAAGATTATGAAATTAAGCTAAATTCACTACAAATTAGTGTTACATAGCCTCAACTGGACATTATGATAAACAATTCTTTTACAATTCCCATATTAACTCATTATTTCTACACAGTGGTTCTTCCAAACCTTTTTATCCTCCTTCAAACTTCCCACGATTCCCCCTCTATACTCGACCAACTGACAACATTGACTCATATTTTCCTGTCCATCATGAATAGAATTCTTTTTATTTCTCCTAGTGTCACATCACTTAGATAACTTCTACTTCCATCTTTGTCCTTTTCCTTGCAAAGGTAAACTTCTTTATATGCCGAAATCATCCCATTCTAGGTCAACAGATTGCTCCTTTCTATTTTATTCCTTCTCTCTCATTTATCTTCAAACGCTTTCTTCTGGGTTTCTTCCTTGCTGCCTACAAACACCCATCCTCAAGTGAGCAACATGAGACTTAAACCAAGGCCTTTTGATTCATTTCAATGAGCTTCTTGAGTCACCACATCATCAGAGAATTAGAAAAGTGGCAAAAAAGGTGGAAAAGGTCTAACTAGGCAATATAGTTAAGAACTTAAATATCTAGTCTGTGTATGTTTCTTTTAGGTGCAATTTCAAAAACCTATTATATTATGTATGATTTCTTATATTCATCACTCAGAAAAATATCATTCATATCATCTGGAATGTAGAGAGAAGTAGGAATAGATGCCAGATTCTACCATCCATTCAGTAGTTGTCATGGTAATGGTAGAAGAAGAGTAAAGAAGAATGGGGCAGGACCAATTCCTGAATCCAGGGAGCCAAGGAAGCTCAGGGTCCAGGAAGGTACAAAATGACTATGAACTTCAAAGTGGAATTCAGGGGTTAGGGAAATTCAAGATGAAGGGTCACTGGAAGTGTTATGAGAAGGAGTCCAGCTATCTGCCATCTATTCCATTTCTCTACAGATTGTCCGCACAGAATCATGGTGCATTCATTAAAATGTTGGGATGAAATCCAGGTTTGCTTTATGTAGGATCATATTTCCTAAATAGCAAATGATAAGCTTCATATAGGCCAGTGCCCTAGGGAGGTGTAAGGAAGCAAAGAAGAAAGAAAGCAATGGGAGCATAGAGAAAAACTTTGAGTCAGTATTTGGTAATAAGAGAATGGATTGGGCAATAAGTTGTGAACATATGGAGAATAGGGCAAACTCTCAGTTGGATCATGCCTCAGAACCCAGAGGCCACTTTTCAATTTGGGGGGAAAGAATATAAGCAAACTGTCTTACCTGAGGTCGTTGTGGTCATTTCAAGGAGGAGGAACAATACTGAGAAAGGCAAGGAAATATAGCTTGATGCTCTGATGGTCTCTTTCACACCTAGAGTAAATAAAAGGGAGGGTAAAAGGAGATAAGTGATAGGAATATACAAAGTCAGCATTCATGATGGTAGAAGAGGTCTCATTGACTGTTATGGGAAAATGGTAGGTTAAAATCTGCAACAGGAAGATAGAGGTTTAGTGTTTATGATAGGGAGGAGAGGGAGGAGAACAGAAGGTTAGTGACTATTACAGGAACCCAGAAGAGCAAGCCATAGACATCACAGGAGGCTCAATAAGTATAAGAGGGATATAGGAATGTCCGTGGCTTCTGAAAAGATCACAAGGATACAGGGAGGACTGAAAAAGAGGCAAAGAAAGCTCTCTCACCCACATGCAAAAGACTCCATTTAAGTCTACACAAAGATAAGCTAGGTATTGTAGAGAAATATGCCTTCATCCAGTAAAGAGCAAGGACTAAATGAAAGAAAGCTGTGAGAAGCAAGTCCAGGAGCTCTAACCCCAGGGATAAAAGGAGAGATGTTGTATATGGAACATGAGGGACCAAAGGAAGCATTACATAACCAATCTTAGATGCACTGACGAACTTGAGCCTAGGGAGAAGGCATTCCTTGGGAAGAGCAATAGAGATAATTTTTTGGGGGGGACACAGTGTTTATATTTAATCTTTTTTTTTGAAAGGCTAAGGGTTAAGTGACTTTTCCAAGGTCACACAATTAGGTAATTTTTTTTTTAGGTTTTTGCCAGGCAAATGGGGTTAAGTGGCTTGCCCAAGGCCACACAGCTAGGTAATTATTAAGTGTCTGAGACCAGATTTGAACCCAGGTACTCCTGACTCCAAGGCCGGTGCTCTATCCACTGCGCCAACCTAGCCACCCCGATTAGGTAATTTTTAAGTGTCTGAGGATGGATTTGAACTCAGATCTTCCTGAGATCAGGGATGGTACTCCATCCACTGCACCGCCTAGCTGCCCCAATAGTAACTCTTAAGTCTTACTCTGCCCTTAATTCCCCAAGTTTCAGAGATGTAAACTGGGAAAGTGTGTTTTAGGACAAGACTATAGTGGATTGGGAGGTAGAAAGGCAAGTAGAATTCTGTAAAGTAGTCTCTCTGCTTGTGTTAACGAGTGATGGCCAGGGTTTCCTCTAATGAAGAGAAGCCTCTCTTCTTTTAAGGCTATTAAATAGGTTTCAGATACCTCCAAATGGGTATAATATACTTTCTTCCTTGCTAGGAGAAGGTGCCTAGTGACAGGCTCTTTTGGATTTGTATATGAGAAAGAAGATTATTTACTTCTTTGTGACGAATGTGCCCAATCTGGGGAAGATGGCCTTTCTATCTACTCCCTATTAGGTAGAAAGGATCATCCTTTATTCCCAGAACTACCATGTCATAGATCCTCTGCTTGGATACTGAGTTATCCCTTCCCCCTTCAGGCTACCCTCTTGAAGCCCCTGCCTTTCCTTATTGTAATCTTTGATTATGGGGGAGTCAGATATCAGAATAGAGATTTGAGTTCAAAGGTGAAAACTACCCCTCTCCAAAAGAGGGGAGAATGAAGTTCAAGAAAGAGTCCCATGTGGGGCAGCTAGGCGGTGCAGTGGATAGAGCACCAGCCCTGGAGTCAGGAGTAATGAAGTTCAGATCCAGCCTCAGACACTTAATAATTACCTAGCTCTGTGGCCTTGGGCAAGTGACTTAACCCCATTGCCTTGCAAAAAAAGAAAAAAAAAGAAAAAAGAAAGAGTCCCATGCTTGTGGTCTGGTTCCTGTTCCTGATTCCAGGCTGGAAATTGCTAATTTGCTCCTCAACTAATAATTCCCTACTCTTAGTTAATTCCTTTCCCTCTCAGGCTCCTTCCACTGTCTCATTATCTTTCCCTCTAAATACATTTTCCAAGACTGAATTGTACCCCTCTCCCTCAATTCTCTGAATTCACTTGATCCCCTTGGTTCTGAAGTATATTCAACTCCAAAATTCCTTTGTTTGGTCCAGAAGCCACTTGTCCATTCAGAAGTCTGAAGAATGACAGGTTCAAATAGGGACCTAATCATTTTGTACCCATGTGGAGGTATCTGATATTAAATGGCCTTGGATCTCAAGAAGAGAAAAAATACTTCAATAGTTGGTCATTTCTCTTCAATAACAGTGATAAACTTTTGTATCACAATTTGAAATTTTTAAATTTGTAAATCAATCTCCAATGGATTCCAAGAAGTAAGTTCTACAGGTTTTATTCTCCCCATTTGAAAAACGAGGAAATTGAATATCAAAGAATTTAAAGGATTTTCCAATAATCACAGAGTTGGTATCACCAGTGGGATATGAGCCCAAATATACTTAGTTCCAGCCCTCTGTCCACTACCACATCTGTGAGCCACTCACTGGTATCTCCCCCACCCCCCAAAATTCATACAGCCTACACTCTCTCCTAGAAGACCCCATGGAACTCCCAGGAAGTCTTATCTTATGTCATCAAATTCTCTGGTTCATTTCCTATGATAAAGTAATAGATGGGGGGATTTGAGGAAGGAGGAAATCTTAGTATTGTGAAATCATAAGGATGGATGAAACCTGGGAGATTAACAAGTCCAACATTCCCCGGCTCCACCAATACCTCACACTTCAAATACACCTAATCTACATGTTTACTACAGAAAAGAAAAACCATTGAAAAGTCAAAAGGAAATTTATAGAAAGACACCCATGGTATCTGTTAGAATGCCTACCTTAGTAGTTAGGCGAGGTCTTCTAGTGTGGGGATAGATTCTGTGTTCCACCTAAAGTGATAATGTAACGTATAAAAATTCAATGTGGGGATATTGGAATTGCAGGACCCCACTGGGTAGAAGTGGGTCAGGTGACAGGCCTTGGTGACAGTCTCCATGTAGGTGGAGCCCTAGAACTATATCTGCTCCAACATCTTGAGACCGTGGCTGGACTTTAACAGCCCTTTTATAAAAGAGCCAAAGGCTGTTGTGAAGGGAAAAGTGAGGTTGCTCAAGATAATATTAGGGTTGGTCTTTGAAGGGATATTGGATAGGTGGTATTTGGGGTCATGGGTTACTTGTCTTATTGATAAACTTCCCGTGGCTCTCTCTGTTACCGGTTTATGTTCTTTGATAAAGTGGCCTCCACTATGTGATTGGCCATGATTAGCTGGGGCTGAGGTAAGAGGCATGGAGACCAGGTTGCGTGACCACCATGACTGGCAGGGAATCAACAGTGACAAGATGAGCTGTTCATCCAGTTTTCCACTTGAAGAAAACAAACATTATTAAGTGATTTCTATAGGAATAGCTTTTTTTCTCAGCAAAGGGAAAAATGGATTAAATAGATAAATTGATATATATTAGGTAGACAGGTAGGTAGAAAGTTAGGTAGATAGGTAGGTACATAGACAGCTACATAGCTATATAGATAAGAGTACTATAATAAAGGTTAGAATATGATATGTACAAAGGAGAGGTCAAGCAGTGAGATGAGAGATTCTGGAGAGGAGGTTCACAACCATCTGCAAACATCATGATGATGTTTGTCCTTTATTCTCGAAGAAGACCATGATATCAGAGAGGTGATGCCATGACAAACAAATGAACTGGAGTTGAGTGAGGGGGATCTTGTGCTCTGTCACCAGCCTCATTTTCTCCTCCAGAGCTACCTGGGTCTAGTGGCCAGATTTCAATTAAGAGGACTGGAGATGGCCCAGGATGCAAGACAATCAAAGTCACTTGAGTCACTTGCCCAAGGTCACACATACAGTAGGAGTCAAGTGTCTGAGGCTGGATTCAAAGTCCCATCCTCCTGACTCCCAGGTCAATGCTATGCCACATATGGTACCACCTGGGCATCCTATCAATTTCCATTCTATGCCACAATAAAAAGAGTTACTAGAAGTATTTTTGTACTCATGGGTCATTTCCACTTTTTTATGATCTCTTCAAAATAGAGACCTAATAGTGGTACTGATGGATCAAAGGATATACACAACTGAATTGACCTTTGGTTACAGCTCCGAATTGCTCTCCTGAAGAGTTGGATTAGTTCACAACTCTGACAGTGCATTAGTGTCCCAATTTTCCCACAAACTCTCCAGCCTTCATCATTTTCTTTTCTATCATATTAAACTATTTGATAGATGTGAGGTTATTTTAATTTGCATTTCTTTATTTACAAGTAAGGACATTACTTCATATGACTATTGGTAGTGTTGTTTTCTGTCTGTTCCTATCTTTTCACCATTTATCAAGTGAGGAATAGTTTGTAGTTTTATACATCTACCTCAATTCTCTATAGATTTGAGAAATGGAATCTTTATCAGAGGCCTTTTCTTGCTGTGTATAATGTTTCCCAGCTTTTTGCTTTCCTTCTAATCTTGGCTGCATTGGTTTTAGTTGTCCCAAACCCTTTTAAGTTTAATATAATCAAAATTATAAACTTTATATTTTGTAATATTCTCTATCTCTTCTTTGATCATGAATCCTTCTCATCTGCATAGATTTGATGCTTAAACTATTCCATGCTCTTCTGATTTAATTATAGTATCAACTTTAGTGCTTAAATCATTTATCCGTTTTGTATACAGTTTATCCATTTTGTATACAGCAAATGCCTAATTTCTGCCATGTTGTTTTATAGTTTTCCCCAGTATTTTTTTGGTCAAATAGGGAGTTATTATTATAGAAAATGGAAATTTCAGGTTTGTCAAACACTAGGCTATTATGGTCATTTATTACTGTGTTTTGTGTACTTATATTATTCTTATATTATTACACTGATTCAGCACTCTAACTCTTAGCCAATACTTGAGAGTTTTGTTGACTGCTGCTTAATACTATAGTTTGTGATCCAGTGCTGCTATGCCTCTTTGTTTTTTTTTTCATTAATTCCCTTGATATTCTTGACTTTTTGCCTTCCAGATGAATTTTGTTGATACTTTTTCAAGTGTAAGCAATTAATTTTTATAAAACTCAAATTAACCAATGGCATGCCTATTTTATTAGTTCTCCCCCTTCCCCCACACACACTAGATGAGATCTTCATTACATTTATTCTTCAATAGTTTCCTTACTTTCAATTTTATTAATCTCACCTTTGGTTTTCAGAATTTTCAATTTGGTATTCAATCGGGGATATTTAATTTGTTCTTTTTCTGAGTATATGCAGTTGCATGCCCAATTCATTGATCTGCTTTTTCTCTATTTTCATTGATATAAGAACTTAGAGAAATACGATTTTCTTTAAGTACTGCTTTGGCAACATCCTATGAATCCTATTATGTAGTCTCATTGTTGTCATTCTCTTTAATGAAATTATGTTCTATGATTTGTTTTTTGGCCCAGATATTTTTTGGGTATTCTTTACTTAGAATCCAAATAATTTTTAATATATTGTTTCCAATACTCTTTATTGAAAAGGAACTAAAAAGGATGCATTTATTATTTTATCCTTTTTATATTTGATTTTGAATTTTTTATGCCTTAATACTTGGTTAATTTACGGGCAGCTAGGTGGCACAGTGGATAAAGCACCGGCCCTGGAGTCAGGAGTACCTGGGTTCAAATCCAGTCTCAGCCACTTAATTACCTAGCCATGTGGCCTTGGGCAAGCCACTTAATCCCATTTGCCTTGTAAAAACCTAAAAAAAAAATACTTGATTAATTTTTGTGGAGGTACCATATATTGCTGAGGGGAAAAAAATATGCTTTTTCTATCTCCTTTTAGTTTTCTCCAGCAGACTGTCATTTCAAACTTTTCTAAAATTGTATTGACCCCCTTATCTTCTTTCCTGTTTTTGTTTTAGTTGGATTTATTGAATTCTGAGTTGGGAAAATTAAGATCCATCACTAGCATAGCTTTGTCAATTTACTCTTTTTTTTTAGGTTTTTTGCAAGGCAAATGGGGTTAGGTGGCTTGCCCAAAGCCACATGGCTAGGTAGTTATTAAGTGTCTGAGACGGGATTTAAATCCAGGTACTCTTGACTCCAAGGCCGGTGCTTTATCCACTACGCCACCTAGCTGCCCCTGTTCAATTTTCTCTTGCAATTAATTTAGCTTCTCCTTCAAGATTTTAGACTCTATTACCATTGGGTGCATATAGGCTTAGTACTAACAGTGTTTCATTGTGTATGGCATCCTCCTTTTAACTGCACTATAAGTGATAAAATTCTTAAAAATTACAAATATTATCTTCCTATGTGGGAGTGTGAACATTTAGTCTTATTGGTTCTCTTTTTGATTTTTATGGTTCTTATGATATTTGATATTGAGAATCAACTTTTTTGTTCAGATTCTTTTTTTCTTAGGAAAGCTTGAAAGTCTTCTATTTCATAGAATGACCATGTTTTCCCTTGAAGGATTATGTTTTATTTTACAGGAAAGATGATTTTTAGTCGTTATCCTAGTTATTTTGCTACAAAATAATCATATTACATAATCATGGATCCTTTAATGTTGTAGCTAGTAACTTCTGTATAATTCTGACTTCCTGATATCTGAATTGTTTCTTTCTGACCACTTAACAGTATTTTTCCTTGACCTAAGAGTTATGGAATTTGGATACAATGTTTCTGGAAGTTTTCATTTTGGAATCTCTTTCTGGAGGAGACTAATGGATTCTTTCAATGTCTGTTTAACCTGGGATTCTCATACATCAGTGTTTTTTTCTTTAGTAATTTCTTTCAGTATGATGTATAGGTCCTCTTTTCTATTAAGACATTCAGGTAGACGAGAGATTCTTATATTTTCTCTGTTAGTTCTATTTTCCTGGTCATGTTCTTTTCTAATAAGGTATTTTTAAATTTTAATTTAATTTCTTTGTCCTTAAAATAATATTTTATTTTATTTTTTGGTTAATTTATTTTATATTATATTTATAATATAATATATTATAAAATAATAATATAATATATAATAATATAATATTTATATTATTACAATGATCTTGTTATAAGAGTAAACATAAACCCCAAGTAACCTCAAGAATAGTGAGAGAGAGAAAAATGTACTTCAGTCTGTGTTCATATTCCAATGGCTCTGTCTCTGCAGTGAGTTGCCTTCTTTATCATAAGTCCATCAGAGAAGTTGCTTCAGCATTTTTCCCACAAGTGCTACTACTAGTTGTATTTCTCTCCACTCTATTCCTCCCCGCTTTCATTATTCTATTCTCTCTCTCCTTTCATCCTGTCCCTGTCCAAAAGTGCATTGTATCTGAGTGACCTCTCCCACAGTCGTCTTTCTCTCTTATCTCCCCTTGCCTCCGCCCATTCCCCCTTATCCCATCCTTTCTTCTTGTTTTTCTATATGGTACGATTGATTTCTATACCTCATTAAGTGTGTATTTTATTTCCTCTTTGAGCCATTTCTGATGAGAATTAGGGCTCACTCATCCCCCCTCGCATTCCCCCATTCTGCTCTTTTGTAAAAAGCTTTTTCTTGACTCCTATGTGAAATATTTTAGCCCCTGCTTCCTCTCCTTTCTCTTCCTCCCAGTACTTTACTTTATTACCTATTGACTCCATTGTTTTCCTGTATTATACCATTATATTCTGCTCCTTCCTGTGCCTTGTCTATCTATGCTCCTTCTAAAGTCTCTTATAAATGAGAAAGTTCATATGAGTTATCAGTATCTTCTTCCCATTCAGGAATACAAACAGTTTAACATCAAGTTCCTCATAGTTAGTCCTTCTCTTCAACCTCCTCTATGGTTCACCAGAGTCCTATACTTCAAAATCAAATTGCTTGTTTCAGTAGGAAAGTATGAAAGTCCCCTGTTTCATTGAAAGTCCATCTTTTCCCTGAAAGAGGATGTTCAGTTTTGCTGGATAGTTGATTCACAATTGTAAACCAAGATCTTTTGCCTTCCAGAATATTATATTCCAATCCATATGAGTCCTTAATATCAATGCAGCCAGGTCCTGTGTAATCCTGACTATAGAGCCACAGTAGTTGAATTGTTTGTTTCTGGCAGCTTTTAGTATTTTCTCTTTGACTTGGGAGTTTGGGAATTTGGTTATAATATTCCTGGAAGTTTTTCTTTTAGGATCTCTTTCAGGAGGTGACTGTTAAATTCTGTCAATTTCTATTTTATCCTCTGCTTCTAGGATCTCAGGGCAATTTTGCTGTATTATTTATTGGAAAATGAAGTCTAGATTCTCTTCCTGGTCATGACTTTTAGGTAGCCCAATAATTTTTAAACAATTTCTCCTGGATCTGTTTTTGAGGTCAGTAGTTTTTCCAATAAGATATTTCACATTTTCTTCTAATTTTTGGCTTTTTTGGAAGAGTTTTATTTCTTCCTGATTTCTCACAAAGTTATCAGCTTCCTTTAGTTCTATTCTGCACCTGAAGGAGTTATTTTCTTCAGAGAGTGTTTTTATCTCCTTTTCCAGCTGGCCAGTTATGTTTTTTAAGCCATTCTTCTCCTAATTTGCATTTTGTTTTGCTTTTTTCCATTTGGCCTAAACTAGATTTTTTTAGGTTTTTTCAAGGCAAATGGGGTTAAGTGGCTTGTCCAAGGCCACACAGCTAGGTAATTATTAAATGTCTGAGACTGGATTTGAACCCAGGTACTCCTGACATCAGGGTTGGTGCTTTATCTACTATGCCACCTAGCTGCCCCCTAAACTAGTTTTTAACATATAATTTTCTTCAGTATTTTTTTGTATTTCTTTCACCAAGCTGCTTATTTGGTTTTCATGATTTATCTGCATAGTTCTCATTTCTCCTCCCATTTTTTCCTCCACCTCCCTTATTCTTTTTTTTTTTTTTGAGCTCATCCATAGCCTGAGCCCATTTTCTATTTCTCTTGGAGACTTTGGCTGCAAAAGCTTCAAATTTGTCATCTTCTGAATCTTCCATTAGGACCAAAGTAATTTCCTATGATCAGATTCTTCTTTTTCTTTTGTTTGCTCATTTCTTCAGCCTAAGACTAATTTATTGCACTTCCAAGGCTTTGGGGTTTTTATGGGACACCCCACTGGGACCTTTATTCCTTCAAGGTCTTATGCTCTCTTGCCTGTACTTTGATATGTAGATGACCGCAGGTGGTCCCCTCTGCCCAGGAGCTGTGAGGAGGGTCCCTGCTCAGTTATCATAGTATGGAAGCTCAAAGTGCAATCTGGATCTGAGTGTGGGAAAACAGCAGAGTCCTGCTGTAGGGAGAGCAGAGAGATTTCTGCAGTCTCCCCCAACCCCCTTACTGTCTATATGCTGTGCTCTGGATGTGCAGATTTTAATGGGCCTAATAGGAGTTGCTTTTAAAAAGGGCAAGAAAACTCTTAATTGAGCCTCCCTAGCATTGATAGGATCCTTTTATTTCTCTCTTAAGTCCCCTAATGGCAATTGAGATATTTGAGGCAGGGGAAGCACTGGTTGACCTGGGAGAGACAGAGAAAAGTAGGGATAAAGTGAGAATTGTTATCAAACACTCAAAGGAGGAAAAACAAAATAGTAAGAAAAATTACTCAGAAGGGCTCATAGAAGTAAACCATGGGAGAATATGGACAGATTGATTGACCTCTGAGGTTGTTTAGAAGGGAAAAGATAGACGACCTAATGAAGTCCTCCTGGATAGATGAAGAAAACACTTAAGAAACAAGAAGGTATCAACTGATTCCTCAGAAGAGTAGAATCAGAGGTTGATGCTCCCAGGCTCATTTCCTTAGGGAGATGGCCAAGGTCGTCTCTACTGTGGGGCTATAGGGGGGTGACTAGAGGCTCCATTTGCCTCTTACCATATATTGAGGTCCCGAGAACAAACTGACAGATAGTAACTGCTTTGATAAACACCAACTTCTTGGTAGTTAATTTAATTTTTAAAAAAGATTTTGTCCCTTTCTTTTGCATTTTTGAACTGAGATATGGTTCTTTCCATGAATGACCTTCCCCCACCCACACCCCCAACTGAAATGACTGATTTATTGTTTTACTGTGAGACAGTAAGGACATATTGCTGATTTTAGAGGATTTGGGGGATTTTCCAGTAAAGTTTGGTGGAAATGGCTTGGCTTATGAAAAAAGCTGGGGGTGGGAGAAAATTCTTTTGTGAATGGGACACAATCCAAAGGTAAGTTTTATTGATATCGAATTCAGCATTTAAATATCATATAAGTTAAAATTAAGCAATGATCAATGTAAATGTCACTTTGGAATTGGGATATATATATATATATATATATATATATATATATATATATATATATATATATATATATATATATATATATATACATACTGTGGAAATTGGAACTTGCTATAAGTTATAGGGAGCTCCTATTCATTTTTTCCTATTTTTTCTATGTCTGGCTACTTACCATACAATTAAAAATAATATGAAAATGCTTCGTTATTTTTTGTAAGTTTTGTTTTTGTAAACTATTACAAATTTTTGTAAAAGGTCAAAAACCCATTAAAAGATATTTGATGAGTCTCATTAAGGAATATTTGCATTGTAATAAATTAAGAAATATAATTATATTGTGATCAGTAAAATCATATATTAGCAATATAATGAAGTATGAAAATTACTATATAGCCAGAAAAGCAAGGTTTAAAAAATATCATTGCATTTGTTTAACAGCAACATATTTGCTAAAATCTTATAAGCTATGGATTTCTTCTGGTATTGTAGAATTCAAATTTTTCTAAATTAAATGTGCTCTTAAATATGATTAAGCTAAAATTAAAAACTTGACATCAATCTGTCACATCTGCAAATCTCTGGGAATGGATTACCTCAAAATGATAAACCCTTAATAAGAAATATCTTATATTTATATGTACATATATAATAATAATAATAATAATAATAATAATAATAATGTTTGTCCTTCATTTATGAAGAAGATCATGACATCAGTGAGATGATTCCTTGACAAGCATGTGAATTGTATTTGAATGGCGGGGGCACTGAACTAAGTCACCAGCCTCACTTTCTCCTCCAGAGCCATCTGGGTCCAGTGACCAGATATGAATCAGGATGAGTGGAGAATGCCCTGGATGTTAGACAATCAGGGTTAAGTGACTTGCCCACGGTCACACAGATTGTAACAGTCAAGTGTCTGAGGTTGAATTTGAACTCCTGTCCACCTGACTCCAAGGCCAGTGCTCTATCCACTTCACCATATTATTTATGTATATAAACACATATATATGGATATATACACATATCTAGCATTTGTATAAAATACAGTATTACAATATTAAAATCATAAATTGAGATTTTGTATAATACCATTTGAATACAAATGCAGGTATAATAGAATTATTTTGAGGTCACATTTTAAGTGAATATGTCTTTCCTAATTTTTTTTTTTGGTTTTTGCAAGGCAATGGGGTTAAGTGACTTGCCCACACAGTTAAGTAATTAAAAAGAGATTGAGATCAGATTTAAGCTCAGGTCTCCCTGACTCCAAGGCCAAGCTCTAACCACTGCACCAGCTAGCTGCCCTGTCTCTCCTAATTTGATGTTTAAGATAAGTCAGACTTTATTTTACTATTTGCCATTAAGCCAAATTGAGAAAATGTAAGGATATGAAACTTGCTAATGGGTGACCTTTGTTTACTGTCTGATACAGAGCAAACACTATAAGCATTCACTATTATTATTTTTCCATAATTAGGAGTGCTTCATATTTGACAATTTTATATGAGATTTTTTAAAAAATGTGAACAGTATATGATGCTAATGAGGACAAGTTGTGCATAAGGAAATTTGGAAATGGCCTTAACTGGTTTGAAATCACTTCATCAGTAATGGATTTTTTCAAATTTCAAAATAATAATATTATGCTATTATGCATATTGGCAAAATTTTGTATGTTATGTTGAATACCTTTTTGCAATAGTAGTAGAAATTAAAAGACTGAAAACTTATTTTGGAATAAACTGGTTATTAGCTTTACTAACCCTGTTTTATGAGTATTTTGTAACTGCCATTTAGCAAACTAAATATTTCCGTCTTTACCTGAAGTTAACAGGAATTTATATCTACAACTATTTGGTTATCAATTGAGAACACCTGGTTCATTTCTTTATTATATAGACATTAAACTGAATTCTTCCCCCCATTATTTGTTGCTGTTATTGTTGTTGTTGGTAATATTTTATTTTTTAAATATATGCAACAGTTGTTTTCAACAATCTTTTTTGCAAGGTTTTGAGTTTTACCTTTTTCTCCCTCTCTCCTTTCTCTCTCCCCTTCCCCCTGATAGAAAGCAATCTTATAATAGCTAGAAAAGTATAACAATGCTAAACAAAGAAATATATTAACATGTTGTGAAAGAAGACTCAAATCAAAATGGAAAAAAAATTAGAGAGAAAAAACATTATAATACAAAAGACAACTTTTGGAAATTGAAGAGAGTAAACTCTAATCTGCATTTAAACTTCACAGTCCCCTTTCTGAATTCGGATACATTTTTCATCACAAGTATTTTAGAATTGTCTTTGATTATTATAATGTTGAAATAAACATTTTCATCATGGTTGTTTATCATCTACTGCTGCTGTCACTGTGCATAATATTCTTCTAGTTTTGCTCACTTCACTCAGCATCAACTCATGCAAATCTTTCCAGGCTATTCTGAAGTCTCATCCCTCATGATTTCTTATAGAACAATAGTGTTCCATCACATTCATCACACAGTATCTTCAGTCATTCCCCAACTGATGGGCATTTCCCCAATTTCTTTTTCTTTGCCACTATGAAAAGAGCTGCTATAAATATTTTTGTATATGTGGATTTTGTATCTTTTTCCATAATCTCTTGGTGATACTGACCCATTGCTGAATCGAAGAGCGTGCATAGTTTTAGTGCCCTTTGGGTGTAATTCCAAATAGTTCTCCAGAAAGTTTGGTTCAGCTTACAAAACCAACAGCAAGGCTTTAGTGTCCGATAAACTGAATTTCTTATGTGAAAAAAACCTTAAATATCCCACCATGGGGGAATTTTGAAGCTCATCACTTGTTAGATATTTTTCCCCAGGTGCTTTCCTTTCAGGTATGGATTGAGCTATATTGCACAATTACAGAATTTTAGAGTTAAAAATTACCTCAATAGACATTTAGTCCAATCCATACCTGAAAAATGCATAACAGCAAAACAAATTAGTCTTTGATTACACATCTCTAGTTAGAGGTGTCTAGGTCATGCAAGGAATAGAACATTGGGTTCAGAGGCAGGAAGATCTGATTTAAAATCCAGCTTCAGAAACTCCCTAGCTCTGTAACTTTTGGCACAACATTTAATCTTTCTATGGAGCACTGATCCAATGAAGAAGGAAACAGAAAATCATTCCAATATCTAGAAGAAATGATTAATAATATGGAATGATTTAGGGAGATCCAGAGTTTTCCCCCTCTCTAAAGTTCTGATTTTTAAAAGCTTATTTTCTGATGGTTCAGCTTTCTCTATCTTGACCACACCCCACTTGACTATGGGGCAGCGTAGTCTCAGACTTGGAAGCAGGACATTAATTCTTTGTCTATATTCCTGATTGTGGGGGGTGGGGTGGGGGGATTTAGCAGTAGATGACATAATCAAAGTTCAGGTTTAGCCCCTCATAATTTTCATTCTCTCATTAACTGTTGATTGCCTCCCTGGGGAATTCCTATGCTTCAACGTCTGATGAGTCTCTTCCCATGACTGTCTTTAATCTAAGAGAGAGATGGGCAAATAATCATCCCTTTACTAAAATGTTGGATTATTAACAAAATGATTAAATTACCCAAAATTTATGTCTATTAAACCTTTTTAAACTCCATTTCTTTGCCAAGAAAACCCATGAACAGAGGTCCACAGGGCCATGATGAGTCAGATACAACAATAACAGGTTGCTGTCTTTTGAAATAGAAGAACACCATGTTATCAAATGAATAATATGACTTGCATGATATATGTTTATTATAGGGAGGGAAATATTGTACAAAAATATTCATCTCATTCTGCCTTTTCCTGGCCTGATTTATAGGAACTGAATTTCTGGTGGTGGTCTGAATGCTGTGAGAATCCTTGACCTTTTGGATATAAACCTTCCATGTTAGTCAACAAAGCTGAACAAATGCCTGTATGTGATTTTCTGGTGACAGACAAAACCCAAAGGCTTTAGTTTCCTGGAAGCTGCCTGGTGAATCATTGGAATAATGCCAGATTGCTAGGTGACATTTTTTTATGGTCAGAACTATGATGGTATCAAACCTGTGACTTTAATTCTTAATTAATGAAAATGGTCCTGCCAGTAAGTACATTTTTCTCAAAGATTAAGCCATGCATCTCTACATTCACATGGCCAGTACAGTGAAATCCTCAATGACTCATTAAATTAATTATAATTTCTTTGATTGCTCAGTCCTTTCTACTTGAGTGACAGTGGTAATTCTAGAGCTAATAGGTGCTAATGAGTACTGACTCCTTTGCCCCATGAATGGGGATCCCTGGAGGATGCTTGTATTAGACTAAAATCAATCCAGTGATTTCCCCCCAACCCCCCAACCAGGGGCAGAAGTGTCCTGGCCACTCTGGGGACCCTCGATAATCTGGGACTGATCAGATGCTTACCTCCATCCCCCCCTGGAAGTGATGACCCATTCAGACATCTGCCCTATCAACTTTCATAGGTATTTGTAGAACCTACCATAGTAACCATGAGTGACAGGGAATCAGGGTTCAATTCTGGAAAGGGATTTGTCTGAGAAACAGTTACCATATCCAAAGAAGGCATCAGGAGCACACAACAACAAAAACAGTAGCAGCAGCAGTAAGAGGGAACCTAATTCTTCCCAAATCATTCCACTCTACTTTTGGAGAGCTCTAATTACTAGGAAATATTTTCCTAAGATAAAACCTCTTTATGAATTTTATTCATTGCTCTTTATTCTGTTTCTTGAGCAAAAAATATAATCTGACAGAAGCTGTTGAAAAACAACAACAACAACAGTATTTCTATGGCACTTACTATGTGCCAGGACACACTACTAAGCACCTTATTGATACGTGTGTGTGCGTGTTTGTATTGATCCTCAGAACAATTTTGCAAAATAGATGTTATTATTATCATCCCAATTTTACAGTTAAGGAAACTGAGGCAAACACAGCAGCTTCCATGAGGTAGGGGAAGAGAAGTACATATCTTTGGAAAATTTCCCCAGGGAAGGAGCATAAGTATTATGAAGCATTAGGAATTGGAGGGATTGTGAGACTGTGGATCAGTTGGCACTGGAAGGGAGAAAGGACAGAAGGTGGGAAGCAACACCTCTCCCTCCAGGGGAGGATGTAGGAATGAGGAACACTGTTCTAGATGCAACTTTCATCTTCAAACAGAAAGAGGAAAGAAGAGAGCAAACAGGAAGAAGAAAAAAAAGAAAGTAAAGGGAGAGAAAGAAAAAAAGAGGGAAGGAATAAAGTTGGGGGAAAATAAAGATTGTAGTTTTGGTTTTTGTCAAAGCCCACATTTTGCTAAAGAGTTTAGAAGTCAAGTCCTAAATTTTCTGGCCTACTTTCTTCCTTGGACCATTCCTTTCCCTTGACTTCATCTTTATTAGCTTTCCCCTTGTTAATATTTCCCCATTCCATCCAAAACTGAGCCTCAGAGACCCTCTAGGTAAAGCACTAGATCATCATCAACTCACTCCCAAGGGCAGTCTGGTCATTTGCTGCATGCTAGTCAATCCATCTGTTACCTGTGTCATCATTTTGTGAGGATAGATTGAATATAGGTTGAAAGCATTCTTAGAAGACTAACTTGAAAGTGGACAGCACAAAGAAGACTCTTAATGTATCATTTAAAGAAGGAAATAGAACCTCCCTCCCATGTAAAAATATCCTTAGACTATGAATGAGTTAACTATTCTAAGCACTACAATGATCCAAGATAATCCCAAAGGATTAATGAGGAAGCATACCATGTGCCTTCAGAAAAAGGACAGATTTTAATTGAATACATGTTATTTTTCACTTTCATTTCTTCTTTTATTTTCTTATACAAAATAGCTAATATCAAAGTGTTTTACATAATTGCACATGTGTAACCTATTGATTATAGTCTCAGGGAGGGAGGGAGGAAGGAGGGAGGAAGAGATAGGATTTGGAACTAAAAACTTTAATTAAAAGTGAATCAAATAATGTAATAAATAAATATCCTTACTATAGGCAGAAGAAAAATGATGCCCTCAAAATTGCTGAAATTAGCTGAAAACATTATAAAAAACAAAAGGGTAAAATATAATCGACCAGTTAATTTAAGAATTATTGTAAAGAAAATGAAGAAGATCCAAATGAGGCTCCAAGTAAGCCAGCTCATCCAGTCCTCCTTGAGAATAAACCCTGTAGAAAAGATCGTTTACAACATCTTAGAAACTGATCCAAGGTAGAATACTTAATTTCTCTTCCCAGTGCCCTCCGCTAGGATGACTAGAACTATTTGTCTCTTCACCCACCCCCAGACCTAGCACACAGCTGAATTTTTCTACTACCTCTGGATTACTAGACACACTGAATTATTCACAACCATTTCCAAGATAAGGAATGCTCCTTGTTTCCAACCCCAAGAGATCTCAGGGTCCCTGAATATAAGGAAAAGATAAATCCCATGTTGCTGTGGATTAGTCATACCTCCCTTTGAAAGGTTTTGTCCTCATAATTGTCCAGAGATTGAAAAACACAATGAGGATAGGGAACTGACAGTGAGTATTTCATGAGGACTGCCTTTTAATATTGACCACTTATCCTCCTTCCATTCTTGCTCCCAGATCCTCATTACCTTGACAACTGTGTCTTGTCCACAAATAACAAATATAAAGTCCCATTTCCATTGAAGAAGTCACAACCAGGATCCCAATCAGTTGCCAGTAAAAGCCACGTTTCTGAAGACGTTCTGAAAGAGGACATCATGGATCAAGGGCATAGTCACTCTGACTCTCCCCTACTCTTAATAGCTGCTAATTGACTAAACAATTCAGGAACTCCCAACAAACTGGGAACAGGTATCTTTTTTCCCAAATAAATCTGTCTCTGAGAAGATAACCACTGGCTCAACTCTCTCAATGAAGAGAAAAGAACTGAAGTGGAGAGATGTGAATCTCTTCTGATCCCATGATCCCCAAAGATAGCTCATTACCATTTCTTTACATCTATGTTTTCTGATACAGGGAACATTCCAAAAGTGGATGAAGACCACCAACCTCAGGGATAGAAGGTAGCAATAGGAAGATAACTCAGAGACTACAGACCCTTGAAGAAAAAATAACTCTGAGGCTGTGATAGGTCTTGTTTTCCTGTAACTTTTCTAGCTGTATTAGCTTACTAGCAAAGCAGCCCAGAAAACCAAAAAGGGTATTTATTATAGGGTTACTGATGCTATTGTTGGGTTATATGCATTAGGAAAAGGATGGAGGCAGCAAGTGCTCATATCCTTGTACCTTTCCTGTTGAAAGTGGACCATAGGACTCAAAGGCAATTCCCTTCCCTTACTTTTCATTATACTTACTTCTGGAGTTGAATATGAAATTAAAAAAAAATAAATATGACATCATCCACGAGCCAATGATGTTCCTCATCATACTTCCCACCTGTGGATCCAAGGGCATCTTCTCTTCCTCACCTAAAACACACCATGATAATTGAGAAGAATCTGAACTGCATCCTCTGTCCTGGCACAGGAAAAGATATTCCATCTTAGTCTCTGGGAATCTCCTCCATCCTTCCTGAGAAGAGGGGTATTCTTGACATTGCTCAGTAGAGAATGAGGAAATAGGAAAGGAAAAATAGGAAAGGAAAAAAAATCCTGGATCTCCCTAATAGTATTATTATTAATATAAAAGACCAATAATAATTTCTCTCACTTGGTTTATATAATGGCAGAATCACATAGTCTTGTAAGTGGTCTGAATCATAAAGACTCAAAACCATCATCTCCAAATGTCTGAAGTCATCTTGGGAAGCAAAAAAAAAATGTGATTCCATATAAGTTAGTGAAGACATGGAGAGAGAAAGAAGAGGCAAAGGAAGGAAACCAAGAGTAGTAACTTGGAAAGTTATTAGGAAATAAGAAATTGAATTATTTTAAAGAATATGAGAAGGTAAAAGACTAGAATCTCTCAGCTTTTAGTTATTATCTTACTCAATTCTTAATTAAACCCTGGGGAAACAAACAAAAAAGTAATAATCTATATGATCCTCAACTGGCTAGAAGGGCAGTATCGGAAATCTCATGAGGGAAGTAGTTTAAAATTTCTCTGAGAATTTTAGACTTTAGAATTTTGCTCATTTTCCTGCCCGGGAAATATTGGCAACTAACAGATTAGAATGATGTAGCCTAGAGAAAGTATGAATGACTCTTTCAGGGGTTTTAGGAAGGAGATAGAGAGGTAGACACTGGCAGAAGTGGTGGAGTTAGTGTTGAGCATGGCACCATGGCAATCACATCTTCATCCAGGCCAAGTAGATGGGATGGCAGCACCAAAATAGATCATTAAAGTGTTATCATTTTCACTCCTAGCCATGAATCCATGTGACTGAAGAAGTATTTTTTTCCTTTTCCCACTGTCTCTTCCCATCATCTTTTCACCCTTTTGGGGAGAGACTTTAATTCAAAGTTTCCTGTTCTTTATTGTTTTGTCTAATCTAATATTCTTTAAAAATTTATTAATATTTCTTGATCTCTATAGTTCTGATTAAAAGTTCTTCTATTAGCCTCTAATAGAGGACTGTAGGTTTCAGGATATTTATTTCTGTCTCCCCACAGGGTCTGTTCTTTAAGATAGATTGAGGGAAAAGTTCTTTCTGTGAAAATACAGCCTTTCTCTCATTTGCATCTCAAGGTTGACTTCCAAGTTTTATATAACAATCAGATGAAGGGCCATCTTAAGAAGATAGGACAATTGCTCTGGTTATCTAGACAAGAAATGAATTCTTATCCTTTTGACACTTAGGTAAAGAGGAGATAGTAATCCTGGAGAAAATCAGATCTTGTCAGTTTTGACACAGGAACAGACTTCTGGATGGATTAGATAGTCAATCATCAAAATAATCAGGTGCATGGTCTGATTGGTTGGCTGCCACAAGTCTTATGACTCTTGTGGATTCTGTATAAATTGCCCCCCAAATTTTACAGACATGCTGGTTTAGCGGGACCTAGGTGGTACAGTGGATAGAGCACCGACCCTGGAGTTAGGAGGACCTTCAAATCCTGCCTCAGACACTTAATAATTACATAACTGTGTGACCTTGGTCAAGTCACTCAACTCCATTGCCTTGCAAAAAAACAAAAAAAAGTCCCATTAGCTTCTGAAATGTAAAAGGAAGTAGCTCTCTCTCATTGTGATGTCCCTACTTGCCTAAGGTCCTAAATGCAACCCCAGTCTTTATTCTTATGTAGTACCAGTGTGAAAGTAGATTGTGTGATATTTTAGAGGGCTCTGTATAGAAGCACTTAATGTTTCTCTTTTCATTGTTGCTAACGTGTAGTTAATTATATGATCATGGTATAAGTGTAACTGTTCTTTGAATGTGAGAAGCTGGTTTAATTGTCTGTCAGAAAAGATTCTAAGAGCAAATTAAGGACTCTAGAATTGTCATGTCTAATTTTGGATGTTTTGATCAAGAATCCATGTCTGTGTGCCCAACTGGTGGCCATTCCACCACAACTCCAGTCTGGTCTCCTGTCTTGGGGAAGGGGAATAACATTATTCCTTCAACTCCTGGTGTCCTTTTCCTAACCTCCTTTAAAGGACTCTACCCTAAGGGAAGTCTATTTCAATAGAGGCACCTAAGTGGTGCAGTGGAGAGAGGACTGAGCCTGAAGTCTCTCAAGAAGACACAGAATTTTCTGAGTTTTCAATCTAACTTTGGATACCTATTAGCTATGTGAACCTGAGCAAGTCACTTAACCTTCATCAATCTCAGTTCCTTCAACTGTAAAATGGAGTGATAGCATTCAGTTCCTAGGGTTTTGTGTGGACCAAGTGAGACATTTGCAAAATGCTTAGCACAGTGAATGGCACATAGTAGGTCCTTAATAAATACTTGTTTCTTTCCTTCCTATGGAAAATGAAAATCTACCATAACTTATTTCCCCATAATTGACAAACACCACTCTAGTTACAACTTTTCTTCAACCTAATGAGTCTAAACTCCTGGTCATCATTCAAACCCCAATGGACATCCCCTCACTGTCTGATCCTATATCCCCATTTCCCTCAATCCACCCAGGTTCCCATTCTGCATTTAGTCATCCCATCTATTGTGATCTCTGATATGCCTTCTCCAGAGATAACAAACTTGCTTTCTTCTTCAAATCTTTCCTTTCCCACTCCTGCTACTATTTGGCTCTCATTAAGACCTGACTATCTCTTGATAACAGAACTGCCATGACCATTTTCCAACATTGGCTGCACTTTCAGGTATTTCTCCAACTCACTGGTCAAGATGGGAGAGTTGCAATATTACCCATTGTTGTCTCCAGATTTTCTTTCTCCTACTACCATTCAGTAATCTTTTCTTCTTTAAGGTTCACTCACTTCATGTCTACCATTCAATCATTTCTGGTAGTTGTTATCTCCAGGAAACCCTCTTTCATTACTTCTTGAGTTCAATGCTTGACTCCCAGCTCACCTTCTACTTTCACATAATGGAAATTTAACATATTTATTGATAATTCCTCAGATACCTTAAACTACTTGTTTCTCAACTTATTCATTTCCCATGACCAGTTACTCATCTCCCATATTTAAGGCATGCATAAAAATGAAAACATCCTTGATCTTTCCACCTCCACAGATGTACCTTTTCTGTGTTCATGGGCTTTGAAATTCTCTTATATCAGAATAATCTATTATCATTTCTTCTCTCCTGCCTGGCAACTCCAGACCCTGTACTTCATCCACATCATGACCCCAAACTCTCAGCCTCACTGTTTTCTCCCCAGGCAATGCCCCTGTAAGAGCTGCACTCTTCTCCTTTCCCCATTTTGATCTCTTGGTGAACTAATTTAAGTTGATACTGTTGTCTTCTCATGCCAGAAGGAAGAAAGGAAAAAGAAACAAAGAAACAGGAAGAAAAAAGAAAGAAAGCAAAAGGGAAGAAAAAAAACAAAGGAAGGAAGAAAAAAGGAAACAAGGGAAGAAAGAAACAGAAAGAAATGAAAAGAGCCCTGCAGCTCAATTTGTGAGTCATGGGGCAGCTCCTAATACTCACAGAGGGTTTTTAAATTCTTTATTCTTGAAGATCATGGTATCAGGAAGTAATGCCATGTCATGCAAAAAAAAAAAGCAATGCTGAATCTGATCACTGTCTAGATTGGAGGGTACAGTTGGAGATCTCATGGTGAAAATAGGTTAACACTTCCCTGAAAATATTGGGATTTGGAATTTTGCCCATTTTTCTTCCTATAGAAATAATGAGGACTAAAGGAGAAGAATGATGCCAGTCCCAGAGATAACTTGAATGAGTCTTTCTGGAATTTCAAAATGAGGATAGAGAGGTAGACACTGTTTCTTGCAGAGATGGTGAATATGGTGTTGAACATGGCACCAGGGCAGCAAGGTTTTCATATACCAGTGAACTACTAGATGGCAGTCCCAAAGTAAAAGATGAGCCTGCTCATTGAAGTGATGTCTTCCTCATCCTAAGCCTTGAATCCAGGTGATTGAAAAAGTGTCCCTTTTCTCTTCTGTCTCTTCCTCTGTCCCTTCCATCATTTTGAGTAGAGACTTAAATCCAAAGTTTCCAGTTCCATTTAAGCTGTTCTTTAAAGTATAAAGGTTGTTTTGTTAAGCCTGGTTTTTCTAAATAAAAGACATCAATCTCTATTGTGCCCTTGGATTTTGTACACCCAGAAGTTGCCTCATGGGGTTAAGGTATCAAGCTGCCCCCATCACTTGATTGAAACTTTAGGGACTTCAAAGATTGTAGAGAAAAGTCAGGAATTTCTTAAGCTCTTCTGTGCTTTCTTCAGATGCAATATTAATCAAGTTTCTAAACAATTTTTTGAATGACAGAAGCTGTAAAAGAAGAGAGTGGAGCATCATCCAGCAAAGTCTGCCCAGGGGGAATGTGAGTGTACCCTCATAGGCATAGAGGCCTAACCTAGGATCCTCAGCTGTGGGACAGAGAGCTCCAGCAGAGGTTCTTGCAGTTAGGATTCAGTGGGTGGGCTGTGAAGCAGGCGGGGCTGGGAGAACTCTAGTGTGGATGCCTGGAAGCACTGGACGCCCATTCAGCCAGTGCAGCTGGATTATATGGCCCAACCTGGCTGGTAAACCCCTGACATTCTCAACCCAGAGGGCTTAGGTCAGTAACTGGGCTGCTACTATTCACCTGGACAGCCCAGAGACAGTCGCAGGTGGCCCTTCTATTTCCAGTGAACCAGGGAGTGGGCAGCTGATATTCCTAGTGCAGGAATTCCCATCAAATGAGGAATGACTGAACACAAAGTGGTATATGAATGTCATCGATAGAACACTATTGTTCTATAAGAAATCATGAGGATTGATAAATGATCAAAGGATATGCAAAGGCAATTGCCTTTGCATACAGATGAGGAAATCAAAGCAATCAAAAATCATATGAAAAATTACTCTAAATCACTAATTATTAGATAAATGCAAATTAAACCATCTCTGAGGTACCACCTCACACCTCTCAGACTGGTCAATATAACCAGAAAGGACAATGATCAATGTTGGAAGTGATGTGGGAAATCTGGGACACTAATTCATTGTTGGTAGAGTTGTGAATTTATCCAGCCTTTCTGGAGAGCAATTTGGAATTATGCCCAAAAGACAACAAAAATGTGCATACCCTTTGATCCAGCAATACCACTACTGGGTCTATTATTACCCTGAAGAGATTTTGAAAAAGGGCAAAAGCATCACCTATACAAAAATGTTCATAGCAGCTCTGTTTGTGGTGGCAAAGAAATGAAAATTGAGGGAACGTCCATCAATTGGGGAATGGCTTAACAAACTGTGCTATAATGTATGTATGTAATGGAACACTATTGTTCTATTAGAAACCAGAAGGGATGAGAATTTAGGGAAGCCTGGAAGGATTTGCATGAACTGATGCTGAGTGTGATGAGCAAAACCAGAAGAACATTGTACAACCTAACAGCAACATGGGAGTGATGATCAACCTTAATGGACTTGCTCATACCAACAAGGCAAAAATCAGGCACAATTTGGGGATATCTGCGATGGAGAATGCCATCTGTATCCTGAGAAAGAATTGTGGAGTTTGAACAAAGACCCAAGACTTTCTATGTACCTTTAATTTAGTTTAATTTAATTTTGGTTTGGGTTTTTTTTTTTTTTTGCAAGGCAAGGGGGTTAAGTGACTTACCCAAGGCCACACAGCTAGGTAACTATTGTCTGAGACAGGATTTGAACTCAGGTACTCCAAACTCCAGGGCCAGTGCTCTATCCACTGCACCACCTAGCCACCCCTATGTACTGTTAATTTAAAAAAATGTCTTATTATGTAATTCTGCTATATCTCATACTATATGTTTCTTCCTTAAGGATATGCATAAAAATGAAAACATCTTTGATCAATGTATACTATGGGAAAGATGTAAAGACTAACAAACTGCCTTCTGTGAGGGGGGGAAGCAAGATTGGGGCAAAAATTGTAAAACTCAAAATAAAACCTTTCTAAAATTAAAAAAAAAAAGAAATCATGAGGGACAGGACTTCAGAATAGGCTGTAAAGACTTGTATGAATTGATGCTGAGTGAAGTGAACAGAACCAGAAGAACATTATACAAACTAACAATATTGGGTGATGATCAACTATAAAGGACTTATTCATTTCAACAGTAAAAACTTGTGGTAGAAAATACCATCCTCATCCAGAAAAGGTTCTATGGAGTTTAAATGCAAAACAAAGCTTATTATCTTCAATTTTTAAAAGTTATTTTATGTATTTTTTCTAATTTTTCTCATTTTTGATTTGATTTTTCTTTCACAATATTATTAATATGGATTTATGTTTAACAGAGTTAAAATTTATAACCTATATTAGATTGATTTCTGCCAGGGGAAGAGAAGGAAAAAAATGTGAATTTCAAAACCTTGCAAAATAAAATGATTGTTGAAAATTTGTGCATGTCATTGGAAAAATAAATGAATAATTAAAAATAAAACATTTTAGGATAGGAACTGTGGGGCTGGAGCTCTAGCCCAAGATTTTTTTCTTCTGTTGATAGGTCCAGGGAAAGAGGAACCAGTGCTCCCAGGAATCTGAGGCATATGGAGATCAAGATTAGACTGGCTGCGACTGGCATCTATTGAAAATTCCATTAGCTGCTGAAATGAAAGGGGAAGTAGCTCTTTCCCACTGTGATTTCCTAGTCTTTAATCTTATTTGCTACCTGTAAATGTGAAGTAGATTGGGAATTGCTTAGAGGGCTTTTTGCTCTGTGTGTTTAACTATATAACAGCTGTATGCTGAGTTCTTTAAATGTAAGAAACCAGTTTATTTCACAGACAGAAGAGTTTCTAAGAACAGGGTAAGGAATTTAGATTGTCATTTCCAACTCTGGATATTTGGATTAAAGAGTCATATCTGTTTGCCCACTGGATCCACCAGATCTCCAACTTAGTCTCTTGACTTGAAACAGAGGAGTAACATAATTCTTTCAGCTCCAAGCAACCATTTGCTTCTGGAGGACTTCACCCTAAGGGACTTCAAATCTCCATGTGAACAGAGCAGTACAGTGGAGAGAGAGCACTGTATCTGAAGTCTAAGAAAAAAATACAGACTTCTCTGAGTTCCTTATTAACTATGTGAACCTTTCTTAAGTATCTAAAGTCAGAATGAAAAAACAGGTCCTTCATGGATGGCTTCCTTTTTACTCCTATTGTCATATCACTTAGATGGCCTTTTGCTACCATGTTTATTCTTTTCCTTACAAAGCCAAACCTCTTTATATACATAAGTGATCCCCTAAGTCAGTAGATTGCTCCTTTCTATTTTATCCTCACTTTCTCATTTATCTTCAAAGTCTCTCTGTCTTCTGGCTTCTTCTTAATTTCCTAAAAACACATACCCTCAAGTGAACAACAGAGAAATTTTGAACCAAGGTCTTCTCAGTCATTCCAATGTACTGAGCTTCTTGATTAATCATTGTCACCAGAAAATCACAGAGGAAGCAAAATAGAGGTGAAAAATTCTAACTAGGCAAAATAGTTAGGAATTTAAATAGCATCTAGTCTGCATATATTTTAGATGCAATTCCAATAACCTTCTCCCACATATATGATTTCTTAAATTCATCACTCAGCAAAATATCACTCAGTCATAGAGAATGTGGAGAAACAATGGAGAGCAATGAAAGGAGTAGATGCCAGATATTGCCATTCATTTAGTTTTCATGACAAAGGTGGAAGAAGAACAAAGGTAATGAAGAATGGGGAAGGACCAATTTCTAAATCCAGACCTCCAAGGAAGCTGGGATTCCAGAAAGGTACAAAATGATTATGGACTTTGAGGTAGAATTCAGGGATCAGGGAAATTAATGATATGTGAAAACCTTTCAAGATAAAGGGTCACTGGAAGAATTGTGAGAAGGAGTTCAGCTATCTGTCACCTATTCCATTGCTCTACAGATTGTCCAAACAAAATCATGGTGCACTCATTTAAATGTTGGGATGAAATCCTGGTTTGTTATATGTAGGAGAACATTGCCCAAATAGCAAATAAGGAGCTCCAGAAAGGACACTGCACTAAGGAGGTATAAGGAGGCAAAAGAGAAAGAGGGAAATAGAGAAGAACTTGGAGTTAGTTTTTGGTAATAAGAGAATGGATTGTAGTAAGTAGTGATCATGTGAAAAAGACAAAATCTCAGAAAGATCATACCTCACAACTGAGAACCCACCTTTCAATATTTGGAAAATGAATAAGAGCAAACAATCTTATCTGAGGTCTTTGTGGGCTTCTTAAGGAATAGGAAGGAAACTTGAGAAAGGCAAGAAAATGGAATCTGATGACCTAATGATCTCCTCACTTAGAAGAAATAGAAGGGAGGGTGTAGAAGATATGCAATGGAAATATACAAAGTCAGCATTGGTGATGGTAGAAGAGGTGTCATTGAATGTTATGGGAACATAGGTCAATGTCTGCAACAGAAGATGGAGGTTTAGTGTTCATTATAGGGAGGAGGATGGAAGGTTAGTGACTATCATAGGGACAGAGAAGAGTAAGAGATAGAGTCACAGAAGGATCAGTAATTATAAAAGGGATGTAGGAAGGTCAGTGTCTTGTGAAAATAACACAAAAAATGGGGCGGCTAGGTGGCGCAATGGATAAAGCACCAGCCTTGGAGTCAGGAGGACCTGGGTTCAAATCTGGTCTCAGACACTTAATAATTACCTAGCTGTGTGGCCTTGGGCAAGCCACTTAATCCCATTTGCCTTGCAAAAAAAAAAAAAACCTAAAAAAAAAAAAGAAAAGAAAATAACACAAAAAGTCAAAGTTTGTGATGATTGCATATCACTTAGAGAGCTTGGGGGTAACACAGCTGCAAACAATGGCCAGGGACTAATTTTCCTTGGAAATATAGGGAGGACTGAGAAAAAGACAGACAAGCAAGGCTTTCTCTCACATGCAAAAGACTGTCACTTGGATCTAGACCAAGGGCAGCTACAAACTATAGAGAAATATGACTCCATTTGGCAAAGAACAAGAAATAAAGGGAAGAAGTCTGTGAAAGGCAGGCCTACAGAGCTCTAAATCCAGAGATAAAAGGAGAGATGAAGTATGGAACTTGAGGGACAAAACAAAGTATAACATAACAATCTTAGAGTCTAAAGAAAGAAGACATTCCTTGGGGAGAGTAACAGAGATAGTTTTTCTTTTGAAGACAGATTATTAAAAATTACTCTTAATTCTTACCGTCTCTACTTTCCCAAGGCTCAGAGATGTAAACTAGGAAAGAGTGTGATAGGATTAGACTACATGGGGGGGGGGAGACAGAGAGACAAGTTGAGATCTGTCCAGTAGTCCCTCTGCTTGTGTTAGAGTTGGAGTGATGGCCAGGGTTTCCTCTGATGGAGAAAAAGCTATCTTCTCTTTTAAGGTTCTTCAAAGGACAAATATTATTATTAGCCTCTTGAAACTCCTGCCTTTCCCTCTTGTGATCTATGATAGGTGGAGTTAGAAATCAGCATTGAGCTGAGCTCAAAAGTGAAACTATCCTTCCCCAGAAGAGGGGAGATGGGAGTCTAAGAGAGTCCCATGTTTGTGGCCTACTTCCAGTTCCTGGTTAACAGTCCCATTTATCAATTAAGAATTCAGCTTTCACAATGACTGACCTGGAAACTGATAATTTGCTACTTGACTGATTATTCCCTACTCTTAGTTCATTCCTTTCCCTCGAGGACTCCTTTTACAGTCTCATTATCTTTCCTTCTAAATACATTTTTTCAAGACTAGATTGTGCCCTTCTCTGTCCATTATTTCAGACCTTCATCCCCTGGATTCCCTTAATCCCCTTGGTCCTGAAGAGTGTTCAACTCCAAAATTCCTTTGGCATTGGTTTGGTCCAGAAGCCTTATATCCATTCAGAAACCTAAAGGGTTACAGCTTCCAATGGGGATCTGGCCTTTTTGTACCAATTTGAAAGTATCTGATATTGTATGGTCTTGGGTCTCATGAAGAAAACTGTTTAATAGTTGGTTATATCTCTCCAATAGTAAGTGATAAATTTTTTGTATCATAATGTGAAATTTGGAAAACGTACTACAGGTATCATAAATTTTCAATAAATTCTAAGAAGTAGGTTCTATAGATTTTACTATCCCCATTTGAGAGATTAGGAAATTGAGAATCAAAGAGTTTAAAGAATTTTCCCATAGTCACAGAGTTGATTTCATCAATGGGATATGAACCCAGGTCTATGTGATTCTAGCTCCCTACCAGCTCTCACTTCATCTGTATTCCACTCACCAGTACCTTCCCCACTGTCCCAAATTCACACAGGCCACACTCTCTCCCAGCAGACATCATGGACCTCCCAGGAAGTTCTAACACATCAAGTTCTCAGGTCCATTTCCTCTGATAAAGTATAAGGAGTGGGGGTTTGTGGAAGTGGGAAATAATAGCATTACAAAGTCATAATGATGAAACTAGGGAGAGTATCAAGTTCAACATTCGCTCCACTCCACCGCTATCTCACACTTTATATTCACCCAATCTACATATTTTACCACAAAAAAAAACCACATTAAAAAGGTAAAAGGAAATTTATAGAAAGTCACACATGGTATCTGTGACATTGCCTACCTTGGTACCTATAAGGTCTTCTAGAGTGGGGATAACTTCTGTGTTCTACCTAAAGTGTTAATGCCAAGGCGGGGATTTTGAAACTGCAGGATCACATTCAGTAGGGGTGGGTCAAGTGACAGACTTTGGTGACAGTCACCATGTAGGTGGAGCCCTAGAACGTAGTATCTGGTCCAACATCTTGAAATAGAGGCTGGACTGTTAGCAGCCCTTTTGAAAAAGAGCCAAAGGCTGTTGTGAAGGGAAAATGAGGTTCAGAAATGAGGTTGTACAAGGCAGTAGTAGGGACAGTCTCTGAAGGGGTAGCAGAGAGATGGTATTTGGTGCCATGGATTATTCATTTCATTGATAAATTCCCTGTGGCTCTCTGTTTCCTATTTATGTTCTTTGATAAAATGGCCTCTCAAATGTGACTGGTCATGATTAGCTGGGGCCGTGGGAAGAAACATGGAGACCAGACTATGTGGTAACTGTGAGTTGGCAGGGAGTCATCAGTGACAAGATGAGCTGGTCATCCAAAGTTTGACTTCAAGACAACAAGCATGTTTTAAGTGATTTCTACCAGAATGACTTTTTTTTTTCCTCAGTAATGGGAGAGAAAGATAGGTAGCAAAATAGATGATAGATTAGATATAGATAGATAGATAGATAGACAGATAGATAGAGATGGGTGGATGGGTGGGTGGATGGATGGATGATATAAAAAGAAAGGTAGGTAGAAAAATACTACAGTATAGAATAGATTAAGTACATAGGCGAGGTCAAGCTGAGAGATTCTGTAGAGGGGGCTTTCTTCTAATCCATGAGATTTGTGAAAGTTTCTTGGAAGCTGATGACTGAGCTGTGTCTTAGGAAGTTAAGGAATGAAAAACAATCCTTCTCATACTACAATAAACAATAAGTTTCCTGAGTCTTATTAAATGATGCAATAATTAAGGATGTTGTAAACCTTAAAAGTGTAAGCTATTTGAGGAGATGAAGTGTTGCCATGGATAGTAAAGTGATGGACCTGGAATCAGGAAGACATGAGTTTAAATTGTAAAGCAATTTGGAAAAAAAAAATGCCTTAAGTTAATCACACTACATATTCGAATGAGCTTGAAATAGAGATATAACTTGTATAAAGATGTCATTAAAAATGAGAACTAGTTATCTTTTGCAAGTATACCTCATAAAGAGACACACAGAGAGAGAAGTGGGGGAAGGGGGGTTGGATTGCACCAAAGAAAAATAATCGCTAGTATATGATATTGAAAATATTTTGTGAATAAATTGAAGTAAACAACTGGAAAACACTTCCATCAAATATTTTTTTAAGGCTATGATATCCAAATACATATGAGGAATTAACAGAAATATGTGATGTTAAGAACCCTTCCCTAATGGGTAAGTAATCAAAGAATGTGAACAAAGGAATGGTAAATAACTAAGCACCATGTAAAATTTGCTCCAAATAAATGCTCCAGTTAATAGAAAGATGACAAAAGTTATAATTCTTTGTATTGTTTTCAGATTCTTGGTGCAGAACATTGTGTCTACTGTGAGAATTGGTTAATGTGTTGCTTATTTTTGCTGAGCTGATTTTTTTTTTATTCTTTGTTTTGAAGGATGTCTTGCAAGGGAGGAGAAAGAGATGAAGTGGAAAATAAGGTTATGCAAAATCAAGACAGTCTTTTTTTTTTTTTGTTTTTTTTGGTAAGGCAATGGGGTTAAGTGGCTTGCCCAAGGCCACACAGCTAGGTAATTATAAAGTGTCTGAGACCAGATTTGAACTCAGGTACTCCTGATTCCAGGGCCAGTGCTCTATTCACTGGGTCACCTATCCGCCCCCCCCCCCCCAAGAGAGTCATAAAAAAAAATCAGTGGGGCAATTTGAACACTATATGGCAGACTTTGAAGCAGTTTTTTTCCCCGTGTTTCATGAATCTTATTGCTTTGTTGTCTCTGAAAAATTCTAGGCATTATTAATTTCTACATTATGGAATTGTTTTACCTTTTATTTTATTAATCTATTTAATGTTCAAATGCATTAAATTGACATCATAAACATTTCTGAATTCTAAATTTTTCTCTTCTTTCCATCCCTCTCTCCTCCCCAAAACAGCAAATAATTTGCTACTTGTATAATATTTAAGCTTATTTCCATGTTGATGTTTGTCTGCTTTCAAAGTAGACCATGATACCAGGAAGGTGATGCCCTGGCATGCACATGAATTGGATTTGTGTGAGGGCAGTGTTGTACTAAGTCACCAGCCTCACATACTCCTCCATGGCCATTCGCGCTATTCACCATTCCTTTGTTCACATTCTTTGATCACTTACCCACTGTATCACCAAGCTGCCCATATTAGTGATGTTGTAAAAGAAGAATTGGAAAAAAAAAGGGGGGAAATCATAAGAAACAACAAATTTTAAAGTGAAAATAGTACGCTTTTGTCTGTATTCAGACTCCACAGTCCTTACTCTGGATGCGAATGGCATTTTCCATCACAAGTCTTTCGGAATTGTCTTTGATCCCTGTATTGTTGCTAAGTCTGTCATATACAATGTGGGTGCTACTCATCTCCTGGTTCTGTTCACTTTACTGGGTTTATTTAAGTCTTTCCAGGTTTTTCTCAAAACTGTCTACGCATGATTTCTTACAGTTTAACAGTGTGAAGATCAGAATCTAGATTCCCGTTAGGTCCTTCGGGAGACTATGACAAGGGACTGGAGAGTCTGTTCATGCACGGAGGATTAATGAAGGGTTAAAGTGGGGTACAAAGCAGTAAAAGAGAAGTCTCCAAATCGCTGGGAGAGCTGGAAGGCAGGTTCCAAAAGCATCTACGACGTCACTGGGTTTCCTTCCTGGGAATTCAAAGGCCGATTCACCCAAAACCCGAGAAGCCTCGGGTGGGAGCGAGGCCGGAAGCCAGAGGCCTCTTCGGGCCCCCAGGCCCCCTGGAAAGGCCCTGGCCGGGGAGCCATCGCTGGCTCCGCTGATATTTGGGCGGCGCCCAGACAACGGGTGACTCTGACCCCGCCATCTGGGGAAGCGGCAGCGAAGCTCCGACACCCTAAAACCGAGGCCCGCCCCTAAAGGCCGGAAAAACTACCGAGGCGGAAGGGCGAGGTCGGCCCGCTCTTCCGCGCGGCTGAGACGGAAGTCAATGACGCGAACAGGAACTAGCCGCTCTAGGCCGCCCGGATGACTCTCATCTCGGTGGTTCGGCCTAGCGGGGCCTCCTTAGTGGAAAGGCGTGGGGGTGGGGGGGTGAGGTCATGCCCGCGCGGAGGAGTGCTCCGGATCCACAGTTCTCACTCCGGGTGACCCGGAACAAGCTGCTATTCCCAGGCCTGAACTTCCTATTCCGTACAACGGGGGCAGTAACCGACCAGCCCCTTGGGCGTGGCCCTGCTCCGGCCCCGCCCCCGCCCCAGCACGTGACAAAGGGGGAATGTGCTCAACCAAGGGATTTTCTTTTCTTTTAGGGAGACCTAAAGTTCGGCGCTTTAGAATATAAATGAGAACAGAAGGAGGGGCAAAAGGAGGCGCAAACAAGTAGCCGCACTTGGAAAGAGAACTTGTCCAATTTGTTGCGTATTTAAAAAAAAAGCCAAGTTCTATACAATATCTAGTTTCACATCTCACCCTGCCTGTTGTGATTTATGTAGAAATAACTGAGGTCTTCAGAATAAAGATAAGAACTTTCCTTTTCAAAGTAAAAGGAAAGGGGGCGGCTAGGTGGCGCAGTGGATAGAGCCCTGGAATCAGGAGGACCTGAGTTCAAATTCGACCTCAGACGCTTAATAATTACCTAGCTGTGTGGCCTTGGGCAAGCCACTTAACCACATTGCCTTAAAGAAATAAATTTAAAAAATTGAAAAAGAAAAGGAAAAGTGCTACATCCCATGAGATTAGCAAGATCTTTATCATCACAAAGGAAGTGAGAATAAACTATCCCTGTATTCCGGGCAATTATAGGAAAAGGTAACTGAACTTCTGATCTTTAAATCATGCCTCAAAGAAAGAGGACCCTTTCAACTGCAGGAATTCAACCTTTTAGTTCTTCTAGGCTGCATCCCCCCAAAAACATTTTTTAAGGGCGTTTGTATGTCAAAGTAAAAAGTTGGACGCCCCTACTTTAAAGGTTTTGCATTAACCAGGTACAAAAAAGTCAATGTTAATGGAAGCAGGGATGGGGCTTTCAGGTGGAAAACATGCTCTCCAGTCCAACAATTTCCTTGAAGAATTCCTTAAGCCCAAAAGAAATTAGTATTATATAAAAAGTAAACAGAAATGGGGGGTGGTAATCAAGAGAATTAAAGTAGAAGTTCAAGTTTCTCTTGTTACTATTCAGTTTATACTCTACTATAGTTATTTCCAGGATTTCTAGGGTGGTCAGAGGCTGGACAGGCTTTTAAGGAATTTGGGTGGCTACAAGAGAAAATTAAAGTCAGCCCATGAAATCTCATAACAGTGGATTTAATGAGGGTGTAGTGATGGGCATTAGAGTAACAATTGGAAAATTCTGTCTACTAGAAGAGTTTGAGAAGATTCTTTCTTGCAAAAGTGTCTTAATTAGAGGCTCCTATTGCTTTTGTTCCTTTTTTATTTATTCATTTATATATTTAATTTATTTATTTTTGTTCCTTTTCATATATGAGAAGGGTTATCTACCTTTTAAAAAAAGACAAAAGTAATGTTCACATATTTATTTTTCACTGAACCTGCAGTTAATCATGTATGAAAAGGAGTTTAGAAAAATGAGTTTAGAGTCTTTTGGGTGGAGCATATTTCTACATTACCACAGTCAGAAGAGGGGACACTTAAGTAGGTAGGATTTTCCATACCTGTCCATCAAAGGAGTTCCCAGGTGTCTTTCCTGAGATATGAGTCACAAGTCATGCCCATCAAGGGCATCATCAATAATTTAATTTAATTAATTTCAGTAAAGGTCCCTCCTTACAGACCTTGGAATTTATCAGTTATGCTAAAAGACCTTCACAAAACATGTGGGGGGAGGAGAGGAGGTCTAGATGGGATCTGGGGAGATTTGATCTGATTACCAAAAAAGGATTTATGTGAAAGATAAATTTCTGACTACTTGTGTTACAGAGGTATAAGTATCTTACAAAAACAAAATTCATCATTCACCCTATGAAAGTGGGAGTTCTATCTGTGGACTTCATGAAAATGTCAGTTCCCTAATGGATGACATCAAGGAAGGAGGCAACATTTTTAAGAAGGGACTGATGGGAACTGAATTTAAGCCATCTCCTAAGAACTTTTACCACCAAACTACTAACCATATCTGGTCAGATAAATTGTACAATTTGAAATTTGAGGAGATTGGGGGCAACTCCAGCAACTGCTCTGGCAAACAGGGCTGTCCACACAAATAAGCATCTGGGGATGGTGAGGGGAGGCCTGATGCCTGTCACCATGGTAGCTGGGCAGAAGGGATCAAATTTTGTGATATAAACATGATGGATTTTTTTAAAAGAAGTTTTGAGTATATCTTTTAAAACATGATATAGATAAAAAGATAATTGCTGGCCAACCTATCGAAGTGTTAATGAAAATTTATTGGGACATCTGAGACCAGGGTAATAAAGGGTCCTTTTCTCCCATCAAAATTTAGGCATTCCTGAAAGCTTCTATTCTGTCTGTTGCTTTTTCAACTCATATGATCTCAAATCTTTGTATTCAGATTCATATTTGAAGAAGTACTAGAAATTATTCCCTCTGGGTTAAGTTTTTTTCCAAAAGAGACAACTGTGTCATGTAATAGATAAAAGCACCAGCCCTGGATTCAGAAGGACCTGAATTCAAATTTGACCTCAGATATTTGACATTTACCAGCTGGGTGACCTTGGGCAACTCACCTAACCCTGACAGTCTAGCATTCAGGGTCATCTCCAGTTGTCCTGATTCATATCTAGCCACTGGACCTAAATAGCTCCAGTGGAACTATTTACAAGATGTCATGGCATCACCTCTCTACGATTATGGTCTTCTTCAGGAACAAAGGACAAACATCACAACGAGGAAACTGGTGGCATTTTGGGACCTGGAAGTGCTATATCTCCCATAACCATCTCAGTACAGTGCACCTATGGAAGATGATAAAATCAAAAGCTGAGTGGAGACAAGAAAGGAAACAAAAACTATGAAGCAAAATGTACAAACAGCATAGACTCAGTACAGGAGATAAATAGGGCCACACCAATACACAGGCAGCACTGAGGCAAGCCAGCCTGAGTTACAAGCACAGTACTATTCAGGAAAAGCCCAAGCTCAAGCAGATCTAAGTATAGCACACCCAGACTCTGTCAGTCTAGAAGGCAGGGCAATCAGCCCAAAGCACCACCCCCAGAAGTCCAACCCAAGGCATCACAGGAAAAAGGATCAGCTTTTAGTGCCTCTTTGTAGTACTCAGGGCCAGTCATTTGCAGTACAAAGGCAGCTCAGCACTAGGCAACCACTCCTAGACCATAGCAGGAGAAAGAACTTGGACAGCATCTTGGAAGCAAATCAATAATTTAAAAATATAATAAAAAATAATCAAACAAGTCCTTAATGAAGTCCCAAAGGAAAAAAAATCTCACAACCAAATTCTTTCAAACGTTCAAGGAACAATTAATTCCTGTGTTACATAAACTGTAAAAAGTAGAAGAGATCCTTCCAAACACCTTCCATAATACAAAAATGATTTTGATACCTAAACCTGAGAAATACAAAGACCAACTTTAGATCAATTATTCCTAATGAATACTGTTGCAAATGATTAAACAAAATGTTAGTTAAGTGGTTTCACTAAACAACATTAAAAAAGATTATACATTGGATTTATATTAGGATTACAGAGTTGCTTCAATATAAGGAAAATTATAAACATAATATTAGTAACAAAATTATAAAAACCACATGATTATGTCAATAGTGTTGACCATAATTTCCTTATGCTAAGAAAATAAAATAATAAAGTTATTTTTATAAATGAAGTTTAATTCTCTAGGATCTTACCAAAACCCATGGGTGGATGGCATCCTTGCAAGTACCAATGTTGATACAAAATTTGGGGGGCATTTTATACAGAACGAACAAAGAATCATAAAACTTTTGGTGGATCACCAATGAGATTTCACAAAGATGACATGGTTGTATGACATGATTCTCTCAAATCTTATAACATCTACTTAAAATTCCTATTGACAAAAAATTCCACTTATGCCGAAGAGCAAATGTTTACAAATAACAATAGGATTTTCTCTCTGCTCATACAGGATGTCTCTTATCTTGAGGTTTGTTGATCAAGTAAGGAATTTATTGGTGCTATCAATGAGATGACCAGATAGTATTGACACAGGCCAAGCCAACATAGGAGACAGGCCTAACATAATGGACTGACATTTTATAACTAATTTGTTAAAAGTTAAGAGACTAATTTCTGATCAGAAATATATAGATTAGAAGTATTAATTCCAACTTAAAGCATATCAGATTAGGCAATAGATACTGAAATAGGTAGAAAATTTCAGTACCCCTGTTAAAAAAATACTATAAAGCATGAGAATGAATTTTTTCTTAAGATGGTAATTTCTCTAATTCCAAGAGCCATCATCATATGTAATGACAATTCACTTAGGAGGACTTTCCAATAAGATCAAAAGAACAAGGAAGGCCATTATTAACATATTATTTAACCAGATATTTACTTAGAAATGCTAACAGCAATAAGACAAGAAAAAGAAATTAAAAGAATAAATATAGGCAGATCATATAATGAGTCCTAAGGTGTAAACTAAAAATTAATTAAAACAATAAATTCAGCAAGTCTTCAGGACATAAATTCATACAAATCATCATAATTTCAGAATATCAACTCCTCCCTTCACAAGCCTGAAAAAGATAACTATTGAATCTATAAAATAGGCATAACCCATAATCAGGGAAAAACAGAAATAAAACAAGATCCTTTTGCCCCTTCAGGATGACTTGAAGACTACAGAGTGAAAGACTTATTCCAAGCAAAGCCGAAGTTGCAGCCCAGGCACATCAACACATGTGAGTGTATGGTCATTCCTAAGTCTGAGAGTCAACCAACCAAGGTTGCAGTACTCTGCCCATCAAAATGAACAGCCCTTAACTTACCAAGAAGAGGTTGCAGTGCTGTATCTGATTTTTGAGGCACATTTGCACAAAGGAGTGAATGACTCCTTCCTTCAATTGAATTCATCTTCCAAGAAGAGCAAATAAGGAGGAATGATTCATATTGATGGGCATACCAATATAAGGGAAGTAAAAAGGAGGCTGGGCTGAGGAAAGAACAGAACTCCTTTTTTCCTTGGGATGGATGAAGTGCAAGGAGTGAGCCAGATCATTGAGCAGGGAGCTGCTTCTCTCCTTTCCCAACCCCTTCTTCTAACAGGGATTATGTGACGTCAGAGCCACTTTCAACCTTTAGAAGAGTACATACTTCTAGTCAGGGACACTCATATATCCAGAACCACCATGATTACTTGGTGAGCCCTAGGAACTAGGCAGGCTTCATCAGTAAGTTCTTGCAGGAAAAGAGCAACTTCATATTCATTGGAGGCTTCAAGGAGAGGTGTCCACAGGATATAGGCTGTATGATACTCCAAAAGGCCCCCCAAGTTTTCTCTCCCCAGAGGAGAAGGGGATCAAAGTCCACTAGAGATGGGACTAGAGATCCCACTTCTAGACCTCATACTATAAAAGACAGTAGACATAAAAACTATTTGATATTAGTTATAAATTAGAGAATTAGATAATGGAACAGAATTATGTCTCCTAAATTCTAATTCTCCTAAAGGGGAGAATTAGAAGCAATGGAATTAAATAACCCATTGTCCAATAAACCAGAAAGCAGTAAAAAGGTGCTCCCCAACCCCAAAAAACCAAACAAACCACTTCCAGGAAAACAGACAAACAGGAATGCAGTCTGTAAAAAATTAGGTTTAGATGAGCATTTTATGCCTTTCTAAATGTACACAAGACTTTAAGATCATACTATTAAAAAAAACTTAGAAAAGAAACAGTTTAAACATTTTTCACAGTTAAGGGTAGGAAATATATTCTTAGTTTAACAAGGGGGTGGCCAATTATAAAAGTAGATGACTGATTACATGAAATTAAAGTTTCTGCACAAATAACAATGCAACTGGAATTAGAAAAGTGGGGAATCAAATAGGGAAAACTCTTTGTATCAAATCTCTCTGCTAAGTATTTGATTTTCAAGCTATAGAAACAAATAATAGATATAGACAGATGAGTGGCCAAAATTCATTAAAACAATTCTCAAAAGAATTGTTACTTGTGTACAATCACATGAAAGAATGATGTAAATTACTAATAGCAAGAGAAAAAGAAAAAATGATCAGAATGATCATGGGGGGGGCTGTGGGAAGATAGGAACATTAATGCATTGTTGGTAGAACTGTGAATCTGCAGAAACATTAGAAAGCAATTTGGAATGATGCAAATACAGTGATTAAAATGTTCATATCCTTTAACACAGAGATTCCAATGTTAGGTTTATATCCCTTGGAGGCATAAGGATAAAATACTCATATTCAGCAAAATTTGTTGCAACACTGTAAGTGACTCAAAGAATTAGAAACAAAATAGATCAGGGAATGGCTAAATCAATTGTGGTTAAATGTAACAAGAATTTTAATATAAAATAAGAAAAGACAAATGTAATGTATACAGAGTAGCATGAAAAGATCTGCATAAATTGATGCAGAATGAAGAAAGCAGAGCAAAGAAAACCTGATACACACTGAATACAATGTAAAAGAATGAACAACCCCCCCTTCCCATCAAAATTGAATGTTGAATAATTAAAAAAAAACAACTCCCAAACTTAAGCATAGCCACATGACTCAAAAGAAGAGATATGAGAAGCCACTCTCCCCACTCCACTTTTTTGAGGTCAGAGGTTCACAGGTGTTTTTCAGTGTACATATTGAAGACTTTTTAAATGTACTGAGCAGTTGCTATTATTTTTCCCTCTTCTTTTTTGTCTTTAAAAATATATTATTTGTTATGTTTAACATGATTGTAGATGTCTAACTTATAGCTCAGATTACTTATTGTCTTAGGGAGGAGGGAAGGGAAGAGAGGGGGGGGGAAAAATTTGGAACACAACTACTGATGTCAATTTAATGCATTTCTATGGAAAGCTATGAGTGATGTAAAAAAAAAGACAAAAATTTTATTTTAAAAAAAGAATTGTATAAGAATATCTATCAAGACATAAACAGAAAAACTAAATATAACTATAAAACACTTTTTATACAAATGTACATCTACATAATTGAAGAAATATTAAACGCTCCTAAATATTCTGTGCCAACATAATAAAAATGAAAATAGAATTCAAATTACTTACTCAGTATTATGCTAATAAAAAATTTAAAAGAGTTAAAAAATAATAATAATAAAATTGATTTGGTTGATTAATGAGAAAAATTAGGTATACAACTTACAAAACCAGATGAACACAGTAGCATAATGTTCAAAGGAAAATAACTGAAACAATTAAGAATTCTTCTCAATTCTTTACCAACTAAAATTCCAGAAGACTAATGATGAAGTATGCCCATCTCCTGAAAATAAGACATAACTAGATCTACATTTTCAGACATAATCAATGTGAGGATTTGTTTATTGACTATGCTATTTGTTACAAGAGTCCTGAGGTGAAAGTGAAGTACTTGGGATAGAAGGAAGAAAGGAAGGAGGGATAGAGAAACAGAAAGGGAGGAAGGGAGGGAAAGAATGTAGAAAAAAGAAAGGAAAAGAAGTAAGGAAGAAGAGGATGATCACAGCATTTTTTAAATCTTTTAAAAAGATGGAATGCCAGAACCAATGACTCCACAGGACAAGACCTCATTTAATAAAATTGATGGGAAAACTAGAAAACAATCTAGCAGAACCTAGGTAAAGATGTATATCTCACGTTACATACTAGGGTAATATCTATTTTCAAGGACAAAATGTAATGAGAACCTTCCTCAAAACATATAAGACCAAGAACCATGCGACTATAGATATATGATCAAAGTAAATAAGTAAATAAACAGGATGTTCTCAAGGGATGAATTCTAAGCTATTGTCAAAAATGAAAAAAAAAAGCTACAATTAGGGAAATGCAAATTAAAGCAATTCTGAGGTTCTACTTCACTCCAACCATAATAAAAAAATAACAAAACAATTATTGGAAGGGCTACATGACAACCAGCACACAAGTGCATTTTTGGTGGGACTGTGAATTGGGCAAATCATTGGTGAATACAACTTAAAATTAAACCTCAGAAGACACTAAATTTTGCAAATTCTTTTAACCATCTGTACCACAACTAGGCCTATATCCTAAGGAGATCAAGGATCTTAGAAAAAGATCCATATAGTCAAAATATCAATAGCAGATCTTTTTGTTATAGCAATCAACCACAGGGGTGTCTGAACACAGACACATTTAGGGCAAATTAATATAATAAAATATCAGTGTATCATAAGATATGAGGAAGGGGATGGTTTCAGAGAAACCTGGGAATACAACTATGAACTGATGCACTGAAGTAAACAGAACTTGAGCAACTTATACATGAACAATGTGGAGTAAATAACTATGAAACAATTAAGAATTCTTCTCAATTCTTTGTCAACCAAAATTCTAGAAGACTAATGATAAAGTATGCCCATCTCCTGAAAATAATACAGAACTAGATACACATTTTCAAAGTCAATGTAGGGATTTGCTGATTGTCTGTGCTATTTGTTTCAAGGGTTCTGAGATGGAAATGGGATAGAAGGAAGAAGAATAGAAGGAAAGAATAAAAAGGAAGGAAGGAAATGAAGAAAAAAGGGAAAGAAGCAAGGAAGATGACCACAGCAGTTTTTAAAATGTTCTTTTGAAAAGATGGAATGCCAGAATCATAGACAAGCAGAAAAGTTATGGAAGTTACATAATTTATTATTTATTTTTAAAGAAAGTTCTACATAATAGAGATTGGAAGTTTCACAAACTACTATAAATATGGGAATGTCCATTTTATTTGGTGCTGTTACAAACATTTTTAAAATAAAGTACTATAGAACTTCAACTACCATTTTTATGCAGATGACTTCTAAATATCTTGCTCTGAATTCTCTTATTAGTCTGAGATATTCAGCATGGTTTTACTGAATGAATGAAAATGAAATATATACTCAATTTGAATCAGAGGATTCCAAATTTTGAATCCAAAATTCCAATTTTAAATCCCAGATCTACTCTGTATTACTTGTGTAAGCTTTAACCTTTCTGGGCTTGTTTCATTATGAGTAAAACTGGAGGGTTGGACTGGATGGGAGATTCTTAATCTTTTAGTATTTAGACACTTTTGTCAGTTTGGTAAAGCCTATGGGCTCCTTCTTAGAATAATATTTTTATATGTATAAAATAAAATATGTAAGATTAAAAACACTAAAAAGATATCAACAAGGATACAATGAGGTAGATCCAGTCTGAGTCATCATAACAGGTGACCAGGAAGCCACATCAATATAGCCAGAGGGTACCAAGGAAGCTATCAAAGGAGGCAGGAATCAGTAAGGGCCCAGTGACAGTTATTTCATCTTTTAGGAAAAACCAATCAATATTAGAAGTTCATGAGAGGGGTGGCTAGGTGGCGCGGTGGATAGAGCACCGGCCTTGGAGTCAGGAGTGCCTGGGTTCAAATCAAACCTCAGACACTTTAATAATTACCTAGCCGTGTGGCCTTGGGCAAGCCACTTAACCCCATTTGCCTTGCGAAAACCAAAAAAAAAAAAAAAAAAAAAAAAAAGAAGTTCATGAGAGGCATAGGCCTGACTCATGTGTATATATGGGGGGAAGGGGGCAGAGGAGGAGGAAGCCTGGTAGATATTACTCTATCATACAAGCCCTTTTCTCCATTACCATAGCAGTCCTTATTACTAATACTCAGGATCACTTTATTGACCTAATAGTTTTCCAGCTTCTAATATCTCTCTCTACTTCATACTGCTGCCAGAATACTTTTCCTGAGGCACAAGAAAAGATGACACCTTGTCAAGTCACTCCTTTATTCAAAACCCTTCCAAGGCTTCTGATCTGCACATAGCAACTTTAAACTTCTTTGCCTGTCATTTAAAATCCTTCATGTTTGTGTGATTTTCACTTTTCAGTATTATCTCATTATTCTCATTGATATACTCTATTCTTCATGTTAGGTTATTTTCCTTTCTCCTTAACAGAATCCTTGCTCTCCTGCCTGAGTTTTTTCTCATAGACACTTTTAATTCCTAGAATCTTCTCCACCCCCATCCCCATCGCTAGATGAATTCAACCCTCTACCTCTCCCCACCCCCAGACTTCACATACTAAGGCATATTAATTATGCATTTATATATAATTATACATACCACATTAGACTGAAGGATCCTCAAGGACCTGGTCATAGATAAATTTTCAATCTTCCCCAGCTTAGCACAGTTTCTGTGAATAAATACAACAGGGATTTCATAAATTTTTTTTTAATTGAAAACAACTCCATTGGGCTTTTGAAGATCACCTGATTATTCAATCCCACTAAGTAGAAAATGAAACATAGTTTTAAGAGGTATTTGTATTATATAAGAAGAACTATTTAACATAAATTCATCTACAATTATCTAAGGACATTTAAGTGATTTGCTCATGGTCAGTCACATTATTAGTCAGAACAGGGACTGAAGCCCAGGTCTTCTGACTTCAGCCCCAATGTTTTCACCACTACTCCCACTGTTCAGAAGCAGTCATGGTAAGAATAGAAATCTAGCAGGGAACCAGGATACCTTGGTTCAAGTTCTGCCTTTGACTATCTGTGTCAGTGTAAGTCCATTCACATTTCAGTGTTCTGGACAAGATGGGACTGACCTGTATTCCTGGCTTCTAATAATGTTTTGTCCTTCATTTTCAAAGAAGACCAAGATATCAGGAAGGTGATGTCATGACAAGCATGTGAACTGGATCTGAATGAGGGGGCTGCTGTGCTAAGTCACCAGCCTCATTTTCTCCTCCAAAGCCATCTGGGTTCAGTGGCCCATTATGAATCAGGATGACTAGAGATGGCCCTAGACTCGAGTCAATCAGGGTGAAGTTACTTGCTTAAGGTTACACAGCCAGTAACAGTCAAGTGTCTGAGGCTGGATTTGAATTCCCATCCTCCTGACTTTAAGGCCAGTGCTCTATCCACCTACCTTCCAGGAACTCCCTCTACCAAACAATGAAATCAGGGATCTATAATGTCTATCTTTCCCACAAGCAGAACTTGGTGTTGGACCCTGGGAGCATGAAATATATCATTAAGACAAAATCCCAGGTCCTGAAAAACATAAAGTAATTCAAAATTGCCAAAGGGATATGTAAATACAAAAAAGCTAGTGAGTGGGAAACCTCTAATAACAAATGGGGAAGATTTATAAATTTTAATAAGTCTTTGGGAAAGGACCATTCAGCTGCACTAAGGTGAGCCCAGATGGAAGCCTCTACTCCTGTTGTGCAACAAAGTACAGTGAGCAGAAAGTCATTCCAAAAGCATCAAGGTAAAAAAAAGATAAAATAGGACTGAGAGGCACCAATCATTTTCTAAAGATGAGAGCTGTAGGGTCTCTGGACACCAGAGCTGCTTCCTCTGAAAGTCACCACTGAAGTTCCTCAACTTCAAGGAGTCATTATAAAGTGTTGAACACAAATCAGTCTCTGACTATACAAAGGTATAGAAATGTCTGATTTAGTCTCTCAGAGTTGCACAGTGAATGCAGCCTCTTTATTTCAGGGAGGAAGGTACATGTCTCAGGAGTTAAGTCACATATTGATGCAATCTTCCCCATATCCTAACAGAGGACATAAATTGGACAGGTTACTTCTTGAGAAGTGGCTAAGTCATGAAGCAACAGCTTTTTCATAGGGTCTCTCTCCAATGTAAACTCTCTGATGTTGAATGAGGGATATTCTGTGACAAAAAGATTTCCTTCATTCTTTACACTCATAATGTTTCCTCACATTCATTGCATTCATAAGGTTTCTCACCTGTGTGAATTCTCTGGTGTTAGATAAAGCAAGAGTGGATGCTGAAGGATTTTTCACATTGATTACATACATATGGTTTTTCTCCATTATGTACCCTTTGATGCCAAATAAATTCTGAGCATATATGGAAGGCTTTCTCACATTCATTACACTCATAGGGCTTCTCTTCAGTTTGAATTCTCTGGTGCTGAATAAGAGATGCACGAGCAATGAAGTTTTTCCCATATATGTTACACTGAAAGGGTTTCTCACCATTGTGGGTTCTCTGATGAAATAGAAGTTGAGAGTCCTGATGGAAAGATTTTCCACATTCATTACATAAATAAGTTTCTCTCCATTATTTGACCTTAGTTAAAATCCGGCCTCAGACACTTAATAATTACCTAGCTGTATGACCTTGAGCAAGTCACTTTAACCCCACTTCCTTGCAAACACAAAACAAAACAAAAGATCACATTTAGTGGGTCTCTCAGAGGCTCAGTTAAAGAAAACTCAAGCTACCAGGTCTACATGTATAGAAGGTATAGGGATAGATTCTCTAATATGACAGAATGTATAGAGAGCAATAATTCTTGAGGTTTGGTCCAGAGAATCTTGAGGTTTCTGAATATTTTTTCAGGGTATCCTCAAAGTAAAAATATTTTCATACTTATATTTAAGACATTTTAATATGTAATACAGTAAATATAGGTAAATATGTAACCCACAAAAATAAAAGCTCTTTTGGGGATAGAGTCCTCAATAATTTTTCAGATTCTGAAGGGATTCTGAGATCAAATAGTTGGAGAATCAGTTGGTTAGAGTAACAGAGTAAATATATCACTAGATAGAAGTTTCCAGAAATTGCTAGAGGTAGAAATTCTACACTAACAAAACCAATAGCAAACCAGCCCCAGCACTCTCTATCACACTATTTCACTAAGCCAAGAGGGATGAGATGAACATATAAAGGAAGGCTGGGTCAGCTGCCAGACAGGTGAGCAGTTACCTAAGAATTATTTTTTGCCCAGACCTTTGACTTTATCATTTGCTAAAATGAACCCCATAGTATGGAATCTGCATATCAGCTATTCTTTTGTAATGTCTTAGTGACTTGTCCTTACTCATATCCAAGTTATATCAGAAGCTGGATTCAGGGGCTGGATTTATATACCTATTATGCCACATTTCTTTCTCAATCTAGGAATAATAACTCATTTTTCTCTAGTGCTTTAAGGTTTGCAAACCATTTTCTTTCTGCCAATCCTGTGAAGTAGGCAGTGCAAATATTGCTAGATTCATTTTGAAGATGAGGAAATTGAAGCTCTGGGAGGTTGAGTAATTTGTCCATGGTCAAACAGACAGTAAATGTGGGAGACAAGATTCAACCCCAGGTTTCCTAACTTGGTCAAAATCCTTATGGGAGCAAGATTTACTTGTCCAGGACTAGTTCAGTAATTCCACAGGACTAAAGGCAATAGTGAAGAGGGTCTTGAATGAGAGTTGATTCAGACAAGACCAGGGCCCAAGTCACTGAATGACTGAACAAACAATAGTTTAACAAGTATCTACTATGTACCAGGAACAGGGATTGATCTTGGGGATACCAAGATCAATAGGAAATCATCAGTAAAATGAAAAGTCTGGGTCAGATGGTTGCTATGGGCTCTTCTAAGGCTAAAACTGATTTTAAGTCATCCTGAGGAAAACATAAGGTCATACAAATCACAAAGTTATTATATGGGATGTTATTTTTGACTCAGGTATCAGATTCTAAAATCAATGATTAAAGCAAAATTCACCCATGGTCAAAAACAGTCTACCTTAAGAATCTTCAGATGCCCATAAAACACAGCAGATATGGAAGCCAGTAACTTGGATCTGTAATTTAAGCTTAAGGATTGGTTTTATGGCTGGGTCCTTTGTAGTAGAGCATGAAGCAGGTTAAGCAAAACCAAGGCTGGATGAGATGCCACTATCTCCTGTTTAGTGGCCTGCCCTTTACTTTCTCCTCTGATGCTAGTTCTACTGCACTGTCCCTTCTTCCTGCCCCTCAGAGGAGTAGATTCACATCTCAGATTCACTCTGGGTCATAAAATTATTGAGTGTTATTAATATTATTTTTTCCAAGTAGATATAGTTTAAAATTAATGAGTATGGTATACTCCACAGTGCACAATCTTTAATGAGAAACACAAAGTGAAAAGGCAAATGTGAAGAAAGAGAGGATAATCCCAGGATCGTAGGTCCTAAAGCTGGAAGGGATCTGAGGATACATCTACTCCAATCCCTTCATTTTAAAGATTAGGAAACTACAGCTCAAAGAGGTTAAACTGTTTGTCTTATAAACTCACATAGGTAGTGTTTTTGTGTTGACAAGAATTCAGAGTTAAGAAAGCAGTGGGTGAGATGTACCAGTAGGTATGTTTGGATATCTAAGAATTAGATATAAATAGATGTAAATATATATATATATATGTATAAAATATACTTATAAATATCTAGCACCTCAACAGAGAAGCCTTCAAAATAAGATTGCTGTGAAGATTCTCAGATAAGCTTTCAAATGGTACCTGGGGTTGGCTAAGGGTAATGTGGATTATCTGGTTCGTCATTACTAAAAAACCAATCACCACTGGGATGCCAGGATATGATCTGACATCACCATCTTATGAAGGTCTAATCATACTAATAACTCATATATACTGAGCATTTTAAGATTTACATAGCCCTTTTCCCACAAGACTATGAGGTAAGTTGTATTATTATTTATTATCCACATATTATTATTATTACTTATTTATCCCCATTGTTATTTAATATCCCCATTTTGCATTATGGGGAAACTAAGAATCAGAGGGGCTAAGAGACTTAAGGGTCATGTAGACCAATGAATATCAAGATCAGCTGTCAGAGCTAAAAAAGACCTATAATATGGCAATCCAACAAAGGATGTAAGTATGTTAAAAGTGGGAAGCCCAGAAAGTATGCCATGGAAGAGTAAATAACATAATTCAAGTCAACATTTATTAAGCTCTTGCTTTTCAGCACATTAGGCAAGACTGTAAGTTAGAGAGAAAGTGTTTATCTGCACTGGTAGAAGCAATTACTCATTCTGAGGTTCCTTGCATCAGTGAAACCACAAATGCAGACCCTGTACCTATAGGCCAGACACTTGGTTACAAAAATAAAAATTAAACAGAATCCAGCCCTACTGAGGTTATATTATCCTGAGGAACATGACATACATAAATGACATAGAACCTCTCACCTAATCTCAATTCCTGTAAAATTAAGGAATTGGCCAAGATGACTTCTAAAGTCATTCCCAACTCTTCAATCTTATAATCCTTTGACTTTGAATTGACATCAAATCCTCTCCAAGGAACCTGCCTATGCCTCCTTTGCTCTAATCATTCTAAGGCTGAATTTACCTCCTCAGCCCCTATAGACACAGGCAGGACTGGTGGGCCTCTATACATCGTCATCATTTGTTCTCTGAAGAGTTCATTTTTCCTGTTCTATTTCCTCAATCAGAATGACCTCCTTTGAAGCAGAATCTGTCTCTACTAATTAAAGTAAATCTAATTCAATAATCATGGCTAATATCATGCTAAGCATATCAGAAAGGCCTGGAGGCTCTTGCCCCCCAGGGTTGGAGGGGTTGCCTGCTAGAGGGGTGGCCTGCCAGACTGAAAGAACTTCAGCCTCCCGGAGGCAGCCCTAGGGTGCTGGGAGCCGCAGCTCACAGCTACGGGGGAGTTTCCGGAGGTACACCCTGGGAAGCACCAGGCACAAATTGGGGGAACAACGGTTGGGGGGGGGGACCTCTGCCAGAGTGAGCACATGAAGCCCAGACCTCAGATCACACAGAGAGCAGTGTGGCCAGCCCAGTTCCAGGAAACAGAAGCAGGCAGAGCCCCAGAGAATGAGCCCATTGAACCTAGGGAGGGGAGTGAAGAGAGAGAGACTGCTGAGCTCTGTCCCTGGAACAGGACTCTGGGGCTCTGACCACATTCAGATCCTGATCGCAGTCTAGGCCCCACCATAGAACAGCAGGGCCACCCCCCACTTCAGCCCCGTGGCAGAGGAGGGGCATATATGGTCACTCACAGACCAGGAGGGAGCACAGAGACTCACACACTGAGACCCTTGTGGGAGTGTCCCAAAAGCTCAGGAAGCACCCCCAAAAACAGGCTTAGGTTGGGAAAATGAGCAAGCAGAGAAAAAAGAGGAACACCATTGAGAAATATTTTGCATATGAGCCCAAGAAGGATCAAAATACTCAGTCTGAAGATGAGGAAGCACAAGCTCCTGCATCTAAAGACTCCAAGAAAAACAGAAATTGGGCTCAGGCTATGACAGAGCTCACAAAAGACTTTGAAAATCAAATGAGGGAGTTAGAAGAAAAACTGGGAAAAGAAAGGAGAGAGATGCAGGAAACACATGAAAATGAAGTCAGCAGCCTAGTCAAGGAAATCCAAAAAAATGCTGAAGAAAATAGCATGCTAAAAACCAGCTTAGGTCAAATGGATAAAACAGTTCAAAAAGTTATTGAGGAGAAGAATGTTTTAAGAAGAAAAATTGACCAGATGGAAAAAGAGATAAGAAAACTCTCTGAGGAGAACAAATCCTTCAGACAAAGAATAGAATTCAGGGAGATTGATGAATTCACTAGAAATCAGGAATCAATAATTCACAACCAAAAAAAATGAAAAATTGGAAGAAAATGTGAAATATTTCATTAAAAAAACAACTGATATGGAAAACAGACTTAGGAAAGATAATTTAAAAATTACTGGAATACCTGAAAGTCATGATCAGGAAAAGAGCCTTGACATCATTTTCAAAGAATTACTACAGGAAAATTGCCCTGATATTCTAGAAGCAGAGGGCAAAATAGAAATGGAGAGAATCCACTGATCCCCCAGAGAAAGAGATCCCAAAAAACCAACCCCTAGGAATATTATAGCCAAATTCCAGAACTCCCAAGTCAAAGAGAAAATATTACAAGCAGCCAGAAGGACACAGTTCAAATATCGTGGAGCTGCGGTCAGGATCACACAGGACTTAGCAGCAACTACATTGGAAGCTCGTAGGGCTTAGAATATAACATGCTGGAAGGCAAAAGAGCTTAGAATGCAGCCAAGAATGAACTACCCAGCAAGGCTGAATATCCTCTTCCAGGGAAAAAGATGGACTTTCAATGAACCAGGGGAATTTCAAATGTTCCTGTTGGAATGGCCAGAGCTGAACAGAAGGTTTGATCTTCAGATACAGGACTCAGGTGAAGCATGGAGATTGGAGGAGAAGGGGAAAATATGAGGAACTTGATGATGAACTTCATGTATTCCTGTATAGAAAAATGACACTGATAATACTCATATGAACCTTCTCAGTTAATAGAGCAGGTAGAGGGAGCTTTTATAGTTGAAGCACAGGAGAAAGCTGAATTTGAAGATAAAATATGGTGTAAAAATGGAGTCAATAGAAAAAAGGGAAATGTAATGGGAGAAAGAAAAAGGAGAGGGGAAATAGGCCAAGATATTTCATATAATAAGATTCTTCTTTATTACAATGAGTTATTACAGTGATATGGGAGGGGGAAGGCAAGGGGGAATGAAGGAATCTTCACTCTCATCACAGGTGGTTAGGAGAGGAAACAGCATATATATTCAATGGGGTATAGACATCTGGAGTAAGAAGGGGGGGGACAGGGGGAAGGGGGGTGTGTGTGATGGAGGGGAGGATGGACCATGGGGGGAGAGTGGTCAGATATAACACATTTTCTTTTTTACTTCTTGCAAGGGGCTGGGATTGGATGGCCTGTCCTGGACCATAGGGCCAGGTGGATGCTGGGCCTAAGGGGTGGTATGGGGGCTCAGGGCCTCTTGGCCCCAGAGCTGGGGATCTGTCCGCTGTGCCACTCAGCTACTCTACAGCAGAGTCAGAGTGAATGGAGAGAGAAAATATAGTACATGGTAGTGAAGAAATACAAAAAGTGGTAGTTGCGATCAGCAATGGCAACGGTGGAAAAATATGGAAGTAACTTTTGCCATGGACTTATCATAAAGAATGTGATCCACCCATGACAGAGTTGTTGGTGTTGGAAAAAAAGACTCAAGCACATTTTTTATTATTATTATTTGGAGGGGTGCAGGGCAAATGGGGCTGGGTGGCCTTTCTGGGGCAGCATAGCAGGGTGATCGTTAGGTGTCTGAGGCCAGATTTGGACTCGGGTGCTACTGGCTCAAGGGCTAATGCTCTGTCCTCCACCCAGCCACCCCTACTATTATTACTATTTTATTTTATTTTGGGTCTTTTTTTTGGTTTTTGCAGGGAAGTGGGGTTCGGGTGGCTTGCATTTCACACGGCTGGGTGATTGTTGGGTGTATGGGGCCAGATGTGGGCTCAGGTGCTCATGGCTCCAGGACTGGTGCTCCGTCCATTGCACCACCTGGCCATACCTACAATTATTACTATTATTTTTTTTATTTTAATTTTTTTCTCTCCCCTTTACTTTATCGCTCAAGCAAATCTATATTTATGGGGGGAGAGGGTATTTCATTTACTCTTAAACAAGAATATTTTATTAATGTAAAAAAATTATTTGTACGAAATGAGAATAAATATTAAATAAAAAAATAATGGGAAAAAAAAGAAAGGCCTGTTCAATAACCAAATGAAGCAATTATTCTCACACACTTACCTGAACAATCTCCTTTCAAGGTCACTTTCTCCTGTGTTTGCACAACTCGTGGCTCTTCCCCTTGCTCCAGCTGAGAGATTGCATCAAGTTTAGATACTGGAAATCCTGTTCATAGGGAAGGAAATAATAGTTTGTCCTGAACACAGAGATGCTCCCAGCTAGTCCTGACAGACTTTTGATCTGTAAGAGAACAGACAGGGAAGAAACTATGAATAGAGATGTAGAGAAAGTTCACTAAGGCTTTAGGAATATGCTGCAAGTCCTCTAAGGACTATACTTGTATGTGGGAAGCCTTGGAGAACAAAGGAAGGAAGAGAAGGGAAGTCATGTCACAGAAAACCAATAGTTTTATGTGTTCTCCTCCTATTAAGAGAACAGGAAATTCCCACCTCTGGGTACAGCCAATTCAGCAAGCATTTATTAAGGTGTGTTAAAAACCATGCTAGGTGCTGAAGATACAAAGACAAAAACAAAGAAGTCACTGACCTCAAGGAGTTTATATTCTATTGGAATAGGGAACATATATGCACATAACATACATATAAATCAGATATGAAGTAATGGGGATGGATAGAGAGGTCTGAAAAACTGGGGAGGATCATGATTAGCATCCTGCAAGAAGTGAGTCCTAAGATGAGCCCTGAGGATGGATTCTACAATATTGAAGTTGGAAGGACATGAATGCATTCTAGCCATGGAAGCACAGAGTACAGACTATGCAAAAGTAAAGAGATGGAATGACAAGTACAGAAAACTGACCAATAGACCACTCTCCCTGGAAAACCATAATAAATAAACCTGGAAGACCAGACTGAAGTCATCTTATAAAAGGCTTTAAAAGGTCAAAGAGAGATATTGTATCTTGGATAATAGGGAGTTACTGGAGCAGAGGACCACAATGCTGTGTTAGGAAGATCAATTTGGAAGTTGTGTGAAGGATGGATTAGAGAAGAAAAAGGCTGGAGGGAGAGCAATTAGATGGAGAAGTGAACAAGGTGGTTTTGAAGTGAAAAGAGAAAAGAAGAAAATTACAAAAATCAAGTGAAAATTGTATCTTTAAACCCGTCAGTATTTATAAAGTGCCTTACCACATTCCAAATACGGTGCTGGGTCCAGGAGACAAAGACAAAAATAAAACAGTCTTTGTCCTCAAGGAAAGAGTACTAGAAGCAAACCAGAGCAATGTCATGTGATGGCATCTAAGACAGGCAAGTCCAAGAAGGCTAGGAAGAGGGAAAGAAAGTAGAGCAACAATAGTATCTGATATTTATGTAATAATAGCTGATGGTATATTTTGAAGTCTACAAAGCATGATTCAGACATGGTCACATTTGATCATTCTATAAAGTAAATGCTACAGGTTTTATATCCATTTCACAGATGATGAAACCAAGGTTCAGAGGGGCTAAGTGACTAGACCATGCTCACTCAGCTATTGAGAATGAAAGGCAGGACTGGAACCTAGTTCTAACTACACTATATCTCACTGCCTCTCAGAACTTCAAAGGGCCTAGGTGAGAGGTAATCAAATATGTTCAGAACAGGAAATGAGAAGAGGGATCATGGAGCTGAAGGGCACATGGACCTGGGGAAAGGTCCTCCTAGAGATTCAGGGCAGCAAGACTTGGTGCTGACCGGATATGAGGTATAAGGAGGAGAGAAGTCAAGGATTTCTCTAAGGTGACTGGATAGATGCTGGTGCCTGCAACATTTCCAATGGACACCGAAAAGAATTCTAAGATTAAGGTAGAAAAGTCAAGTTTCTTATAGAAAACTCGAAGAAGAAGAAATTATAATTCCAGGGATCATTAAGGAAGTTGCCTATTTTTAGTTTTCAGCAGATCAGCCTTGTGGAATGAGAAAAAAGAACAAAAACATCTTATGTTTGAGTCTCAACAAGACTAATGATTTCTGATTCCTAAACCTTTTAAACAACCAGAAATAGCCAATCAGACCCCACTGTTATAATAATAATAATGTTTGTCCTCCATTTTTGAAGAAGAGCATGATATCAAGGAGGTGATGCACATGAATTAGATTTGAGTAAGAGGGATGATGTACAAATCCGCTGGTCTCACTTTCTCCTCCAGAGCTATCTGGGTCCAGTGACCAGATATGAATCAGGAGATGGCCCTAGATGTGCAGCAAATCAGGGTTAAGTGACTTGCCCAAAGTTACAGTTAATAAAAGTCAAATTTCTGAGGTTGCATTCAAATTCCCATCCTCTTGACTGCAAGGCCAGTGCTGTCCACTGAATCACATTTACCAAACAGGAAGTGAAGAATCTTAGAACTGAGAGCCAGATAACAGAACTTACCGAGAGAGACCATGTTCTCATAATTCTCCAGCATTACATCCCTGTAGAGGCTCTTCTGAGCAGGGTCTGGGTAGTTCCACTCACCTCGGATGAGGTATATAGCTATGGCCTCAAATATCATGGGTTCCTGAAATAATATGTCCTTGTTGAAGTTCCAGCACAGTTCTAATTCTCTGACCAAAGGTGAGAGGACAGGAAAGGAAAGTGGTAAAACTGAGTCTGTGAAGCCATTTAGGTATATTTAAGAATGTGGATAGAGTCCAATTTATGCATGTTAACTCAGAAAAGAAAAAAAAGAATATGTTAATCCTTTTCTCAGCAGGAGGGCTGGGGTCAATAGAGTAAGGATAGTCACACTTTGGGAGGGATTAGGACTTTCAAAAATATTTTCCAAATTCAAAAATAAGCAAAATCCCTCATCCTAGCTATAATGATTAAAAAGAGGGATATTATATTCTACACACACACACACACACACACACACACACACACACACACACACAGACATGTATATGTTGTCATTCCCTAGACCTGGTATAGGTACCCCCGAAAAAAGGGAATTTGGGTCTAGGTCTCTAAGAGGAAAGAAACCAACCAAGAAGCTCCTCCTTGAGGAATTAAGACCACATTGGGTCTGGAACAATTAGACAAAAGATTCCTCATCTGGAGTCTAACTGACAGGCATTCAACCTCCATTATCAAATTTCCTGGCCTTTCTGTGGTATAACTGGCAGGAACCTAGAAAGATTAAGGGGGAAAGATTAATTTTGGGGAGACCAATACAGATCTCAAATTTGCAGCCTCTCAATATGAAAAGTTCTTTCCTCACTGTTGACACCACTTTATTAGCTCCTTATAAATCTATTTTTAACATTCATTGTCTCCAGAAAGCTTTCTTCAACCACTCTACTCCCATCTGTGAGCCATAACATCTTTTGATGCTTCAAAAATGCTACTGAGGGTCATAGCCCCACAAAGAAAGCCATGGAACCAGGGAGGCTGGCTGTTCTTAAGGCAAAAAGGGGACTATTAGATAGTTGGGAAAATCCCAGTTCTACCTCAAAGGATCCTAAACTTCCTTTACATTTGTCTTGAGAGCCATATCCTACAGGAAATCTATTCATTGATAATGTTCTCTCTTGTAAATTACATATGTTATATTTAATTTTTTGCATACATATTATTCTCCTCAATAAAATGCAAGCTGTTTTATTTTTGTCTTTTTACTCCCTGTGCCTAGAACAGTGACTGGCAGAGTGTAGATGCTTAATGAATACTTCTTGTATTGAATTTATTAGCAGACTCAGGCCTCACTATAGCAAGTTTGTGAAGGTCTGTTCCTAAAGCACTTATCTTTCAAAGCTCAATAAAGAAGCTATATCAAGATCATCAGTGTCAACAGCAAAGGTCCTTTCCCCAGAAAAGTGTAACTAGTAACAACTTGCAGTAGTTAGGAAGCAATGGAATTTCTTCTCATTTCAGTAATCTTATGAGTCCTATTTCTAAGGACATACTCAAATAGGGCTGTGGAATATATTCTTTGGGGTGGGATATCTAGATTCTGTGTCAGCTTTAAGACTAACTTACTTTGTGACCATAAAAAAGGTACTACCCTTCTCTTTTACTTCTGTAAAGTAACAAAATAATCAATTATCAACCAAATAATCTATAAAGTCCCATATAGCTTTGTTATTCCATGACTTTCTAAAGTCTCTAGGCCTGTAATTGTTAGAAGGCTAGTGTAAGAATAACTATAGAATTACAAAACAAGAAGAAAACTTGGCAAGGTGAATGTAGCTCAACTCGTAGTGGAATAAAAATTTCTCTTACAATCCAGAAAGCATCATGGTATATACTGAGGTCAGAGTCAGGTCAAGGAGGCAGAATATTTGATTTTCCTCTTAAGTAGATGACTCCATGGTCATATCTTCCAGCTCTAAATCTATAATTCCCAAGTGGTCATCAGCTTCTATCTGCTCTTATTGCCATGTGAACTTGATCAAATCGTTTAGCCTCCAACTTCATCTGCAAAATGAGGGGTTCTAGTTCAAGGTCTGATCTTATGCTCTCCATATATAACAACTTTCATCCCTCTGAGGACAGCCTTCTCCATTTGGGAAGAGTTGTAACTATTAGAAAGTTCTTCTTTCTATTAAACTGTAATCTGTCTCTTTGCTGATATTACACTCTACACACACACACACACACACACACACACACACACACAAACACATTTTGTCATTCCCTAGACCTGGTATAGGCTACAAAAAAAGGTTTTTGGGTCTAGGTCTCTAAGAGGAAAGAAACCAACCAAGAACTTCCTCCTCAAGGAATTAAGACCACAATAGGTCTGGAACAATTAGACAAAAATTAGACAAAAGTCTGATTGCTTCTGTTCCAGCATTCCGGCGTTAAGTAGAATAATTCCCTACCTTACAGTCATTAAAACAATAAGTGACAAAGTCACATTTTTTATAGCTCTGTACCTAGATAAGAATCATAAAGGATGAGAAAGTATGGTTAGGTTGTGATATGTGCCAGGTGATGGTAAATCTTTTTTCAATGTGATCCATTAAAATATCACAGTATATATAACACCTTATGATTTATAAAAGTCTGGGCAAGTGATAATGAGATCTTGCAACTGGGATAGAGAGAAGGGAACATAATAGATATAGCCAAGATGGAAGGCAGAATTTGACAATTAAATGAATGTGAGGGAGAAAGAAGATTCCAAGATAACCTTGTTGTTTTGAACATAGGAGGTTGGGGAGAATAAATGGTAGTATCACAGACAGAAATCATCAAGTTAAGGATAAAAAAGCAGGTTTGAATTTGGAAGGGCATGGGATAGGCTGAATCTAGAGAAGAAACTTATCTGTGAAACAACACAATGCACTGGAGACTTTACGAGAACATTAGCAACAGAGGCACCATACCTCCACATATTTATATACATATATATAGTATATATGTGTGTGTGTGTGTGTGTGTGTGTGCATATATATATATATACATATATACATTATGCCCATACATTACTAATATTATCCTATGTCTCCATTGATAGTGTACTTGAATTTGCCTCAAATGTATGGGTTCCAATGTTTCATTGATACTTTTCTAATTATGCTATTTCAATAAATGCCTTTGACTCAAACCAATTATGTCCTCTAGCTGATTAGTAAGCCCAAACACATCAGTATGCACTCACAAGCTAAGATTTTTGAGAACATATGAACCCAGAGAACCAGAATCTAGAGACACACAGCCTTTTTCAAAGGGGCCTCTTTAGAAGTTAGAAGGTGCTTCCAGCCTCTAAAATGTGGGTCAGATAATTTACCATCCACTCTAAGTCATTTACCCTGTAAAACTTCGTATTACAAAGATCTGTGATGTCACTTGTCCCCTAGCAGGAGAGCCCGGCAAGTGCCACCTAAGCTTTGCCTCTCCTGGGGCGCCCCGCTGCCGTCCTTGGTAAACCGGTGCCGCTTTCCACTTTACCATCTTGGAATCCCCACTTTGCCATCTTGGCATCCCCAAATGCTTTCAAGTCTCCCTGGAGGGCCGCGGCCAACAAGGTCCTCTGGCCGCTTAGGCGCCGGTGCCCCCCCCCCCCCATTCTGCCAGGTGTCTTAGCACAAGGCCTACACGCGGGAGATGCTGGATACATTGTAACTGATTTGGCCACATTGAAGCATTTGCATATTGGCGCTAGGCACTAGCCAGCATGGCTGGAAGAGCTGAAGTTTGTCGGCGACTCCGACTCCGTCTCAGGTGGGGTGGGGGGTGTTCAAGGGAGGCCCACTGGTGGCTAGGGGTGGGGAGGGAGGCGGGGGGCCGGGCGAGGGGAGTTCTGCGGGAATTCAGCTGGGACTCCGCCGGGGCTCAGCAGGGCTTGGAGGCTCCGTGGCCTCCGTGGAGGGATTCTTCCCCCAGGCCTAGCGGAGAGTCACCCGAAGGGGCGGGACGCGCGTGGCGCTTGCCCAGCCCGAACCTCGCTCCCCTGTTGTTCCAGCCGCTCCCCGAAGCCCAAAGCCCCACCTCCGGGCCCGCCCCTCCCTCCCCGGGGGCAGGCGCGCGCTCGAAGAGATCCCCCCCCCCCCCGACGTTCACCCCCTTCCTCCCGGTCTGGGCCACCCCCGACTCACCCACCACTTCGAGACGCCCCCCCGCGAGACAGAGACCTCGGACCCGAAGCGAGGGTCTTGGGGTTCCCCGTCCTGGAGGGTCGGCGCGGCCACTCTCGGCTGCGGGGAGGATCAGCATCTCCAGGGCCTCCTCTGCCCCACCTAGTCGAGTGTTCCACGCGAGACTTCCCTAAGATTTTTGTTTTCCTCTTTCCCTCACGCTCCCGGGTTCCCGTCTTCTCTGCCGGGTTGTTTAAAAAAAGTGAGGTCGACTGACCCCCCTGCCGTGCCCAGCTCTCCCTGCCGCCCCTCCCGCGCTCGGGCTCCAGTGGAGACACCGACTCCAGTCTTCCCTCCCACTGACTTGCATCCAAACGGAGCTCTCCAAAGCTAGTGATGATCTTAACAGTGAGAAAGCATCGGCCTACAGCGTTGGGTGGGTGGTTGGGGGTGCCTCCCGCAAGTAGTTTAACTCCTTTATTTTACAGCATACAGCCAATGGCGCCCCAGCCCTGGAGTTCAGATCTGGCCTCAGACACTTCCTTGCTGTGTATCTTTGGGCAAGTCACTTCACCCTCCTTGCTTCGCATCCAGGGCCATCACCATACCTGGCCCATGACCCCAGAGACATTGAGACTGGTGACTTAGCATAGCGCCCCCTCACTGATATCCAATTCATGTGCTTGGAATGGCATCACCTTTTTGAAGTCCCATCTTGAAGGACAAATAACAGCACAGATAAGGAAGTCTCACCCAGAGTCGTACAGCTACTGAGTATTTTAAGTCTTAACCTAGTCGGGTCTTCCTAATTCCAAATCCAAATCCAAATCCAAATTCCAAGTCCTGCAGCGATTAGCATAGCATGGCAAATCTGTGCCAATCTGCCACTTTGTCATTCAAGGCCTTCTCTCAGTCTCTTTCCCCCACCCTAGTTCTCATATTTCTTGACCTTCCTGCAGCTTTTGACAAAGTCAACCAAACCTCCTTCAGGATAGCTATTTTCTCCATTCTCCTTTGTTCTTTCCTGGTTCTCCTTCTGCCTGTTGACTGCTTCTTTTTTGGCTTTGCAGTTTGTGATCAATGATATCCTCTGTCCACTAAAGACAGGTGTTTTTCTAGGGTGATGATGGGAGAGGTAAAGGGCACAATACTCAATCTATAATCTCAGGTGGTCTGAAGAGTAAAATGGGGCTTTGCCCATGATCAGCTCACTCATGTGGGAGATGGACACGAACCTGTTTCTGTATGTGTCCCAGCTGTATCTGACATTTCTGTTCAATTTACAGTGTAAGTACCATAAACCAAGCTGGGTGTCTGTCAAGTACTAGGAACCAGAGTAATCACCAGCAGAATAGTCTCAGGGGGCTACACAGTAGAGACTATATGTTATATTCAGCTGAGACCTTCAGGACTCACAGAGGAATGTGCCCAAGATGCACAGTAATCACCAGGAGATAAGCAGGGACCAGGAGCCCATCAGAGCTATTAGTTCAGCAGAGACCCTCACCATCAGAAAATGGGTCTAGTTAGAACAGCACAATTATACCACTAGACATCAATAGTATTGCAGCATTAGAAGGATGTTGCCTTTCCACATGTAATCTTTGAGTGTGGATACATTCTTGTGTACATTTGTGAGAGAATATACCCTAGGCTTATGGAGTATCCTATTGAAAACCTATTTTATTTCATTAGAGGCCTATGCTTTGAAGTAATTGCCTCTTCCAAGCCAACTAGGCAAAAAAGCGAATACTTCAATGGAGACTAGTGTGCCTTCATTTTAAAATGAGTATAGAGCCACAGGTTCCCTTGAACTTCTTCTTGAGGTCCCACTTGTGAGAAAGATTTCTCAGGTACAACAAATGTAGTCATCCTCCATGCCTGGAATGCATTCCTTCCTCATCTCAACCCCTTACAATTTTTATCTTCCTTCAGTATTCATCTCGGGTGTTATTTCCTCTGAAATATTCCCTGGTCCCCCAATCATTAGTACTCTCTCCCACTTCCAACTAATTGTTTTTGCTTATAAATGAATGGATGAATGAAAAAACAGTCTTTGGCATTTACTGTGTGCCAAGCATTATATACTAAGGGAGAGAGGCTAAAGGCCCAAAATAGAAAAAAAAAAAATGGATCTGTCTCTGCTCAATGGATCTGTCTCTGCTCTTAAGAAGGAAGACAAGAGGAACAACAATGGGAAATCCTGCCTCTATATTAATAGAAAGGCCCTCTGGACCTAAAGATACAGAGGAAGAGTGGGCAGCAATCCCCAGGGGTCATTACAGTATACTCTCAAGTCAGATGACAGGGTCCATGTATCGGAAGGGAACAGTGTCAGGAATGATAATCAAGCTCAGAGGACTTGAAGATGCCTTGGTGAATCAACTCAACTCTACACTCAAATCCTTTGACCCACTGACCTATTACCAATCAAGTTTTGCCATGCTCCAACTTAGACTCCTCCTACATCTGTCCCTTTCAAAGATTATTACATACAATTGAATGCAAATGATGAAAGTCATGAAACTGTATAACTGAGAGAATTATAAATGTTATACTGTAACTCATAACTAAAATTTTTTAAATGAATATTAAAATATAAAATGTATATTTATGCTACAACACAATATATTTATATTATTGATAATATAAGTATCTATTTTAAGTTTATTATATATTTATAATTAATATAAACATTATAAAATATATAATAAAATAAAAATAAACATTAAACAAATTATAAAAAATAAAAACAGAAATAGCACTTCTAGGCAGAGTAGCCTGTAATCAAGTTCAAGAAAGAACTCATTAAGATCCTTCAATTAAATCAATATATGCTTTTAATACCCACTGACTTCAATACAAAGGCAGAAATATGGGAGAACATCAAAAATACATCAGTAAATGTGCTCAAAATTATGAAATCAAAGAGGTTTGTAGAGCACACACAATTTTCACACATATATTTCATGAATACTTAGAGAAGTGTTCAAGGGATGTTGTACCTGGCAAGCACCAAATAGCACAAAAAATTAAACTGATCATATCTTAAGCATGGATATTAATATGAAAAAATCCCACAATCAAATAGCAATAACTGCTAACCTATATGCCTCTTTTCCTATATTAAAATCTTTGTGAGAATAATTTACAGAGATATCAAAGGTATATTTGATTAAAGGTAAGAAGGTAATAGACAGGCAAATGGTACTCTGAAGCAGACCACATTTTTGTAGTCACACCACCATAAAGAGTACAAAATCCCACTGTTTGTGTTGACAATCCAACATTTTATTTCAGAGGGCAAAATGTCATCTCAAAGGGTTCAATACCCTTCAACAAGATGGTTCCCATCCATATGTCAACAATTCAATTCACTTCTCTATTGCTGTCCAGGGCAGTTGAGCTCGCAACTTTGAGGTCACTTTCAGTCTTGTCATTTCTACTTTCACATCTCTCAGTTATTCCTTCATCATCTCAACATTCCCCATCATGGTTTTGGTATAAGAAATTAAATGGGAATTTTTTGAGAGTTTTGCAGAAACCACAGCTAATATGTGAAGGTCAGTAGAAAACACAGAGACTATGATCAAATGCTTAACCAAAATATTACACTAAGGTGCTGTAAATATCCCATAAAATATTGAGACTTCTTTTCTAGTACTGAGGACCAAAAAATTTTATGCAGATTTGCCAAATCATGGGGGCAGTATGTCCTTAACCCCAGAGATATAAGGGATAACTGTATGTCCTTCATCTTCTTTGCTACAGCCACCATTTAAGCACAGAATTTCATCACCTCACTTCTGGACCATTGCAATAGATTTCTAGCTAGTTTCTTTAATTCAAGTCTCTTTCCACTCAAGTACATCTTCCACTCAGTTGCCAAAGTGATCCTCCTAAAAAATAGTTCTGACCATGCCACTGCCCTATGAAATTAAATTCCAGCAGTTCTCTAGAGGGATCAAACAGAAAATTTCATTTGGCTTTTAAAATCCTTTAAACTGATTTATGATAGTTAACATTGGCCTTCATATTCCTCATAGTCACTTCATCTCCCAATTCTGTGCCTTTTCACTGGTTGACTCCCATGCCTGGAATGTTCTCTCTCCTCATCTCCATTTCCTGGTTTCTTTCAAGTTTCAGTTCAAATCCTAACACTGCAAGAAACCATTCCCAGCTCCCCTCTCAAAGCTAGTGGCGAATCTTTGAGACTGCTTCCAGTTTATCCTTTAGATCACTTGTATGTCCATAGTTGTTTGCATGTTGTCTCCCCAGTTACAATATGGGCAGGGACTATTTCTGCCTTTTTTTTATTGCCCAAGCTCTTAGCACAAAGCCTGTGCAATATAAATGCTAATGATTTGGAAAAAGTTTATCAATAGATAATAAACAATCCTCTTTGTAGGTCACACTTTGTGGATCATTAAAACCCTAGAATACTGCAGAGCCTCCTAAAAGAGGACCATAATTCAAGATTATGGTTAAACTATTCATATAAGAAAAACAAATGGGAAAAGAATCTAGACTATGATATGCAGCTAGATAGCTGATGCATAGAAATGGTCCATCAGTACATTTATCTTGGAAAGAAAATGTGCATGGACAATGATCTATAGCAAGAACTTAGGGGAAGAGAGCAGGTTAGGTTAGCTACATTTGATAAACTGAGCAATATGTTTAACCACCACAAAATTCTTGAAACAAGGGCCCATCTTTTTTACCACCAATATTCTTCCATTGATGCTAAATTACTCTGAAACAGAAATGGAGAAACATATGGTAAACATGAGTAGTACATTTCACATCACTAAGAAATGCATGCCATTGATATAAAGGATATCATTAAAATACTATGGACTTGGAGAACTGATATAGGAAAGATATCCTTCCTCTTTTTGACTGAGAAGCAAGTTATATAGCATGCAGTATGTGCTTGTTGTACTGGCTTTCCTTTAATTTTTTCAAATACCAGGAAGGGCTTAAGGAGAGTGGTCTGTGAGGGAATGGGTAGAATTTAAATCAAAACAACTGTTCTGAAAATGAAAGCAACATCAAAGAGGAGTTGGGCTAGTGACATGACAATCAAGATACAACAAATAAAGAGTATCCATTATCTGTGTTTTTCTCTGGCCCCTATAAGTTCAAAAGATCTACTGGAAGGTCCAACACAATGGGTAGCCAATGTAAACTATTTCAGCATGAGGTATGGATGCAATCTGTCTCTGAATTTCCCATACTAAAAAAAATTACAGATCTGATAAATATTAATGAACAACTCATTTTTATTTGGGAGGTTTTCATTTGTACCCTTCACTATTCTGTCATCACCAGCTTTGTTTTGTTTCATTTTCTGAAAGGCTTATCTCCCCCCTTTCCATTAACCAATACAACTCGTTAGATATTACTCATTTTCTTCAGCTCATCTATCACAGGATTCAGAGCTGAAAGGAATTTTAGAGATTATCTAATCCAGCATCTTTCAAAGTGTGACTAAGGATGCATAAGGGTACCCAAGACCCACTTAGTTGGTTCATGAGGTAGTCAAAACCTCCAGTGCCTGGCACACAGTAGGTAATTAATAAATTTTTATTGACTGAAAATGACTTCCATAGTATTACTGTTTTAATTTCTAATATGATAACTATCAAGAGATATAAACTGCATAAAGAGAAGTGTTTTGGGAGTAGTCAGTAAGTATTGGTTGGGTAAAATGAGGACCTTAGGCCAAAAAGTTCTCAAACTGCTAATCCCTACCTCCTGAGATTTAAAAGAAGAGGTCACTGAAATTGAGGGAAGTGATTTGCTCAATATTATACAAAGTAGTAGCAGAGCTGAGATTTGAATGCATCCTCTAATTACAAATGAGATGTTTTTTTATTATACTATGATACCCTTTTTCATAGCACACATAAAATACTGAGTTTTGTTGGTTTTTGTAAGACAAATCATTATTTACAGAAACCAAAACCCCAAAACTTGGAAGGGAGAGAACCTCTGACAAAGTGCACTTCTGTTTATCTTGTTCCTACTTTGGCAATGTATCCTATGTTTTCAGTAATCTAAGTCATAATTTTTCCATCATAGTGATTTTTCTAACTAGTTTGCACTCAAAAAAAATTGCTTGGTGATTTGATCTTGATGACATTTTGATTCTAAGAATTATTCCACTCCTAAATGCTGGAAGAGGAGACCTAGCAGCAGGTGTAGGCAACAGCTGCTTTTCAACTCCCAGTCTGAATGTTGCAACTTCAATCACATGACCATCCTGCACAACAGCAGCACTAGCAAATAAGTCCAAGAACCAATAACAGGGGTAATGAAGCAACACCCAAAACCTTGGATAATTTTCAGGAAATAAAACTGTTGGGGAAACAAAGGAAAAAATGAACATTAGCAGAATTCTGATTTTTGAAACAGATTTAGTATTGGTTTGGATGATAAAACAGAATTATGCTGTAGGGAGTGGGTTAAGGTAGTTTTTACCAGGGAGCCAATAAAGGTTTGACAAAGGTTTCTGGTGACTTCCACTGCCTCTCCTCGACCTTTCCCTGGGTTTTGTGCTCTTCTCACTGCAAAGATGGCTGCTGACCTAGGCAATTGCCCCTGCTTTTCCTGAATTGACTTAAGGGCATTAAGATAACAGTATGATTAGAGGCTAATAATCAGATCTCTTTTAATCTCTTCCCGAACTCATTTCATGGCTGTCTGAGGAAGAGTCAGACTGAAAAGGGAATTTAGAGCTTTAGGCAGGATCATGACCATGAGTGATCACATTGTCCAGATCATAATGGAGATGGTTCCTTCTATCTCTTACACTGGAGGAAGTGGAGATGGTGGTGCAGAACACTGGGGAAGGGGAAGGGTGGTGCCAAATACTTAACAGTAAATTCTGGGAGCAACCAGATGATTCAACCCAGCTCATTAGAATGCTTTAGCATACATGTTGCACAAGCCAGAGATCAAATCCTCACATATTTTCCAGAGAAAATAGGAGACCCGGGGCGGCTAGGTGGCGTAGTGGATAAAGCACCAGCCCTGGAGTCAGGAGTACCTGGGTTCAAATCCGGTCTCAGACACTTAATAATTACCTAGCTGTGTGGCCTTGGGCAAGCCACTTAACCCCATTTGCCTTGCAAAAAAAAAAACTGAAAAAAAAAGAAAATAGGAGACCCTATCATTTCAAGGATAGCGTTATTAGTCATCTAAGTATCCAACATTTTTGCATTTGACAGTCTTCAATATTGTTGCATTTCTTTTAACAGACAGCCAGTTGTTGACAAGGAAGAGACCTCTGGAAATTTGGGTATTTGAAGACAGTCTGGAATGGGGGGGGGGGGAGAGAGGAAGAGTCTTAATATACCCTGGAAGTAGGGACTGAGTGATATACTCCAAAATCATTTCAGATGGCACTCTGCTGTCCCTCTTAACTCCAGTTGGACAAGGTTGCAACATTAGAGAATAGAGCAAGAATGTGAGAGGAAGGAGTAATGAGCCCAAGGCCTGGCAATCTAAATCCTGAGCCTGTATAATGGAAGTCACATTAAACTGAGAAACATCTTAGTGTTAGCAGTATGGGCAAGTCATGGTGGGTACTTTTCATGTAGCCTGGAAGCCCAGAATAAGAAGAGTTTGAAGAGATGCAATAGTACAACCACCATGGACAATAATGGGCAGTAACCACTCCCTAAGGAACATGGGATGTGGCATATTGGGCCTGACCTGGAGCTCGTATTTTCCACCTGGAAGTTCAGACACTCATCTTCTAGGTAGCAAGCTTTCCTTGAGGGAAGAGATAAGTAATTCAGCATGGACTCAGGCTAAAATCTGCCAGCTTGAGTCCATTATAACCAATGGAGAGAAAGCCATCCTTCCCTCTCAAAAGGGGAGGGGAGTGGAGGCTTTATAGCCAAGCTTAAAGGAGTATGAATGAGTCCTCCAACTCACCTTGGTTAAGAGACCAAATAAAGTAATAGAGACTTATAGGCTGCAGAAAGCATTGGCTTTGACTTAACAACACTCAGGACATCCTTAATCAAATACATCATTAAACATTTACTATGTGCTCACCACATAGCAGATAAACAGTGCCAGTGGACAGGCTACAAAGACCCAATGAAACAGAACCCCATTCCCTGCTCACCAGGGGCTCCTATCCTATTAGTATGAAAACCAAAAGAAGCTGAATAGTCCTAGGCCAGTATATTTGGAGATTTTCCATATTTGTGCCTGTGCAACACTGCCATCTGGTGACAGTTCTCTTGGCTAAGCCACTGAGAGAGAAGTGTGTGAACTGAAAAAAAGATGTGGAAAAAATAAAACAGCTGTTCCAAGGCTATGGGGAAAATGCTGCCTCTGTTTCTGCAATCTTGTTTAAGGGGGTCAGAAAGGAGCTTCAAAGATGCGGTTGGTCATCTTGGAGCTAGAAAACTAGCCTGAATGTGGTAAAGGAAAGTTTGGACAGAGAACTAGCTAGTCACTAAATAAGTTTAATGAAAAAATATATTGAGTGTTTGTGAGATTTGGTTGAGCTAGAGGATTCAGAAGTGATGTTACTTAAAGAGAGAGAATAAATGAGCATTCAAGGGAGATGGTTTGAAGGAGAGGAATCTATGACTCGAACAATGCAAGGATAGAATGGAGACATGCTTGAGTATGTGTAGCCTGACAAGAGAGGGGCTTTAGAGGAGCTGTAAAGCACCTAGGAGATTCAACTTTATTAACAAACATTAATTAACCACTATATACTACAAAAATAATTTCAAGAGAGACAATAAAAATGGGCAGAATGAGAAGCCATTAAAAAAATGACACCTGACTTGTACTCTGAAGGAAGTTGGGGGAGTCTAAGGACATGCAAGTCAGCCATGTCATGCAGAAAACACTTAAACAAGGGTCAGAGGTGGAAGATAGTGTTTACCGGGAATGGGACTAGGTCTGCTTGCCCTGAATAAAGAATATGAAAAGAACAATATGAAACAATATTGGTTTTCAAGGTTAGAAGTTTGTATCTTATCTTTGCCCTTTTTCTGCTTAAGCAGGAGAGTAAGATGGCTGAATTTATGTCTTAGCATTATGAACTGAACGGCTGTGAGGAGAATGGAGTAGAGTGAGGAGAAATTGGAGATTCTGAGTGGTTATTTTAATAGTCTAGTGGAGAAATAATGAAGGCCTGAAATAGAGTAGAGGGTACTTAAGTGGAAAGGAGGGTTGGATTAAAAAAAGAAACACAACTGACAAGTCTTAACAACTGGTTGAGTCTGGGGGATGAGAGGAAAAACACATGGATGTGAAATTTGGCAGGGTTGGGAAGAAAATAATGAATTTTGTTTTGTATGTGGCTGAATTTGAAATGGCTATGGGACATTGAAGATATGCAGTAGGTAAAGACAATTTAAGCCACATTAAAGCTGAGATTTTGGTCACCTGCAGAGCTGACAGAGCTGAGGGCTGAAACCCTGGAAGCTAATAATGTCACCAAAAATGTATAAAAACAAGGACAAAGTTTTAGGGGTTGCCCTCATTTACTGGGTGGGAAGATGACTTCCCAGCAAAGCAGACTTAAGAGTGATCAGACAGGTAGGAGAAACAAAAGAGTGAATAACATCACAGGAATCAAGGAAGAATGATGTCCAGGAGTGCTCCAAAGTGTCAAAAGCTGAGGAGAGGCCAAACAGAATGAGGTCTGAGAAAAGGTCATTGATAGTAGTGTAAGATCATTAATATCCTTGGAGAAGGCAATTTTAGTTAGGTGGTAGGATAAGAAGCCAGAAAGCAGGGGGTTGACACATGTATGGAAGGTGAGAAAAGAGGCAGCAAATAAAGATAAATCTTTTCCGGGGAGTTAGGCTAAGAATATAAGAGGATGGTAGGGAGAAGTGAGGATTTTTCCCCCATTTTTAATATTATTTTAATGCAATAAAATTACTGAATTGACATTATTTAAATCAATTCCCACAAAAAAATCTTCTACCAGTCAGAAACTTTAATGACTTCCATAGTAAAATTATGTTAAGTATGTGTATAACATTAAGTTATCTAATCCAATGAAGATATAAATGTGCCCACATCTCCTATGTCAATAATGTCTCAAATTAGCTACATAGGTTAACTGTGATATCAAATATACCCTCAGTAAAGAACAAAACACAAACCCCCCAACATTATTATTTGGCATTATAACAATTTAACATTCCCCTAAGGCATTGGCATGTACACAGAAAGCTTTTGTCTAGGAGAAAAGATTTCTTACAGAAATCAAACATCCCTCTGCTAGACAGATTTTTCAGGCAAAGCCTGAGCTGTATATATTCTCTTAATCAGAATATGTTCCCAAATCAAGTGAGGATTTTTTAAGGAGGAGGTAAACTCAGGCATGTTCTCAGGCAGTGGCAAAGAGAAAGTGAATTAGGAGATATTGGAGAGAAAGGGTATAATGAAGTGAGCAAGTTCCCAGAAGAATGGGTCTGGACTGAGAGTAAAAATTAAAGGGATCCAATCTAATACCTCATTTTACAAAGAAAGATACTGAAGCCCAGAAGTGGAGGGACTTAAATTCAGGCAAATAAATCAGGTTCACAGCTTAGACTAGAATATAGGTCTTCTTATGTAGCCCAAAAGAGGGAGTGAGATTAGGGGGTGAGGAACCAAGAAACAGGGCTAGAAAATTCACTTAGGTTCAATTTAGCTTGCTCCTCTCTAATGGTCTCACATAAGGTTGTAAATTAGTTATCTATATACCCATCATCTACTGCACTGAGCTCCATAGTATATCATCACACCCCGCCCCTCCCCAGCCCTGTGGGTAATATGCAAGTTGTAGAGGAGTCTTGTGTCTATGATATTGCTGTCAATTCCGAGTCCAGTGGAACAAACATTTTAAAAGCAGTTACTATGTGCATAGTACTGATGATAGTGACAATCCTGTCCTCAACATTGAACTAAGTATTCAAGTAAATCAAACAAGGTGATTTGTGGGGACACTACTTATCACTGACTGAATCAGAGAAGGTCTCATGGAATTGGAACCTGAGCTGAACCTTATAGAACTCCTAAAAAGGGGCTAGAAATCTATACAAATACAGAGGCAGGAGATTGCATGTCAAATTTAGGAAGTGACTGGTATGCCAGTTTGGCTAAAACTAGTATGTGAGGAAGAGTAATATGAAATAACCACCAATTAGTTATTATTATCATCAATATACCTATAAGTAGAAATTATGGAGGATCTTAAAGATCAGGCTGAAAAATCTTCATTTTTTCTGAAGGTAACAGAGAGCTATTAAAATAAAATGTCCATATTGGACAGGTAATATGGTCAGACTCATTCTCATAATAGTTTTGGTAGCTTTATGCAAGATGAATTGGGAAACAGAAAAAAAACAATTAGAAACAGTCCAAGTTATAGGTGGTGGCAATTTGAGTAAAATAGAGGGGATTTCTTTTTAGGTAATTCTGGAAGATAAATTAGATTTGTTTAACTTGTGGGGTGGGGGATAAGATTTGAAGAGAAGGAAGAATCAAGAAAGGTGATAAACCTGGATTATTTAGAAGATGTGAATTCTGCTTTTAGTTTGAGTTTGAGATGACTACAAGACATACAGGTGAGAAACTGTTGTAGGTAGAAATTTCAGTGGCTCCCCACAGCCTCTAGGAAAAAACAATACTTTTAGTTAGCAGTTAATGCCCTTTATAACCTGTCTTTACAGACTGATTTCATGTTATTCCTCCTCACCCTCAGTCATACTAATACTCCAGCATCCTACCCTATCTCAATCTCTTTGAAGAGACTGTCCCCTCACTTCTCATTTCTGTCTCTACCTCTATCTGCAAACTCAACTCAAGGGTTATCTCCTACAGGAAGACTTTCCTTTTTGATCTCCAGAGGTTTTGGTGCTCTTCCTCCCTTTCCATAATCACTCTGCATGTATTTTACAGATGCCTATCTGAATACACGTTATTTTCCCCAAGAGGAATAGAGGCTCCCTCCAGGCAGAGACCATCTTGTTTATCCTTTTGGCTTTGGTCCTATCAGTCCTGAGCTAGCTGAATTGGTCTGTCTGCAGGACTGGAGTTCAGGAGAGATATAGATGGGTGGGAGCCAATAACACTGGAGTCTGCTGTGTGTTCACAAGCAACCATTGTTCCTCACAACCCTGCTGCACTGCCTTTGTTCTGGCTAACCTCCAAGCCTGGAATACAGCTTTGTTCACCTCTGCCTTTCAGAATCCCCAAGTTCTTTCAAGGCTCAGCTCAAGCTGAAGCCTTTCTGTTCCTTCCCTCAAATCACATCCATTTATTTTATAAATAACTACAGATGCATGCAGTCCAGGCCTGTTGGACCAGAAGCTTCTCAAGGGCAGGGACTGATTTCCTTAGTCTTTGTCTCCCTAAAATAGTCCAGAGTATTGGGCACACAGCAGGTACTTAATAAATGCTTGAAGACTGACTGAAGGACTAAGGTAAAGCTTTAAGGGACAATTCACACTTGCTACAGGAGATGGATGATGATTCAACAAAGCAAACTAGGGAATTAGAGACAGAAGAAACTGGAGAGAACAACAAAAAGAGCCAAGAGTATAAATACAGAAAGAGGGTAGGATCAGCAGTGATGAATTCTGCAAAAGAGAGAAAGCATGAGGAATGAGAAAAGGCCATTAATTCTGTAATTAAGGAAAGAAGTGTTAAACTTAGAAAGAGGAGTATGAATTTCCTAGTGAGATCCATGGTCAAATTTGCATGGAGTTAGGAAGTAGAAGGGCTGCTCATTTCATCCTTCCCCCACCCCTCAAACTTGAGCCATACATTCTATGTTTTTGTCATAAGGGTCTCACACAGGGACCTCCTAAAGCTCCTTTAGGAGACTGACCAGGACATGCTGGCCTATTCCTACATCTTCATCCACAATTTGGAAAAAGAAGTCATTTTCCTATCTTCCACCATCTTAGAACAATGCTCAGAACACACACACATGCATGCACTTTCACATCTCAATCTCCTTGATTTACAGATGAGTAAACTGGGGCCCATAGAAGACTGTGAGAATTGCCCAAGGTCACACATATAATAAGCAATATTGTCAGGATTTTTAACTCAGATCTCTGACTCCAAATCCAGTGTTCTTGGTATTACATATACATATTGTCTTACATAGTCATCATTCTGTCAACTATGTATCCCAATAAACAGCATTCTAGAACTTGGTAGACAGATGATAATAAGATCAAGAATTATAACTGGAAAGGAATTTATAGGTGATCTTCCTATTTCAATACAGCTGAAGAGGAAGACAGATATGATGAGGTCCCAGAACTTTCCATAGATCCTAGATCAGATTCAGGAGAAAGGCAGGAATACCTGGGCAATCTGAATCCTGAAGAAGCATTCAGGGGGCAGGCTCGGCATAAAGCCGGAGTGAAGAGTGGCAGTGTACTGCCCACAAAACCACCTCTGCTTTTTTCTAGGTATCCCTCCCAGCAGGATTTGGGCCCTTGCTTGGGGCAGACCTCAGAGGCACTTCTTGGTTTCAGATTGGCTTCCCAATAACACCTTTCTTCTTTCCTACCAGCTTCCTTCCTAAGTGCCACTACTGTGTCTAGGCTACTCCAAAAACAAAGAACCCAATTTCCCAGTATCTCTCCACTCCCTGTCCCTAAGGTGGTAACATATGTTTTCTGAAGGGGTTTTTGATGCTCTAACTATACAATGATGGATTGGGGGCTTGAGAGGTGAAGGTCAATGAAAAGAGCAAATGAGAGGAAAATTACAAGCATCACAAAATAAGTTTGCTCTGGTATTCAATGGAATGTCATGGGAATTTGGTCTCTCAGCTCTTGACTCACTTCCACAGTATCTTTTTTGCGGGCCAAAGACCACTTTCCTTTCTGTCCTCAAATTTGCACCCCACCTCTGTTCAATAAGGAAGTCTCCTTCTAAGACACCCTTATCCTCAACTTTTCCTTTGCAATTATAAGGGAAGACTGGTACACAGAGGGACTAATATAGGTCTTTGATGGACAAATAGGACATAACTGAGAGTAATTTATGTTTTAGAGTTATCCTAGATGAAGAGTCTGTTTGATCCAATGCTGCCTCCTTCATAAGGGAAGGCTGCTTCTCTATGTGTGGTTGCTCACTGCCTAGAATGACTCCTCTGGTGTTCAACAAGCCCTGAACTCCGCAGAAAGGCTTTCCCACATTCCTCACATTCAAAAGGTTTCTCTCCAGTGTGAATTCTCTGATGCTGAATGAGGGTTGAGATCAGCCTGAAACCTTTCCCACATTCACTACATTCATAGGGTTTCTCTCCAGTATGAATTCGTTGATGCTTCCTAAGGCCGGAACTCTGGCTGAAATTTTTCCCACATTCACTACATTCATAGGGTTTTTCTCCAGTATGAATTTTCTGGTGTCTGATAAGGACTGAGTTCCGACTAAAGGCTTTCCAACACTCAGTACATACATAAGGTTTCTCTCCTGTGTGAATCTTCTGATGTCTAACAAGGTGTGAACTTTGATTAAAGGCTTTCCCACATTCATTACATTCATAGGGTTTCTCTCCAGTGTGAATTCTCTGGTGCTGAATAAGGTGTGAGCTTCGACCAAAGGCCTTTCCACAATCATCACATTTATAAGGTTTCTCTCCAATGTGTATTTTCTCATGTTCGATAAGCTCTGAAGCCTCTTGAAAGATTTCACCACAGGTATCACAATGAGCGTCTTCTTCAATAGAAAATCGCTGATTTGTAATATGGTTTGAACTAAGATTGAAACTTCTCTCAAATTCATCAAATTCTTGGCTTTGCTCCCCTATGGAGGCTGTCTGGTGGATTGCTGTCACTGGTCTGAAACCCCTTTCCAAGGAAAGGGATCTGTTCAGGCTCTCCTCCCCAGGTTTTCCCAGTTGCCTCTCTAGCCTGACCTCGTGTTCAAGAGTTTCTACAAAAACAGGTCCCTGGGAAACTTCTTCTGTGTGTCTTTCTGAAACCAACCACTGAGATTCCACCTCTTCAGAAATTTCCTGCTTTAGAATTAACTCCTCATTCATAGTCCTGGTTTCATGATCTAAAATAAAAATGCAAAGATTATTCAATACTCAAAATCTGAGACAAAGACCTCACTAAGACAGAAACAGTACAATCTCAATGAAACAAAGATATTTTTTCCCTTCAATTTTAGTTTATCCTTTTCCCAAATTTATTTTCCCTGTATCCCATAGCAATAAAAAAAACCACGACAAAAACATAATGACCCATCTTAATAGAAATCTCATTATGAGTAAACAATGAGAAAGAAAAGGATGAAAGAGACATAGTAGACCAAAGTAATCTGAAAGACAGTGAGAAAAAAAATGAAGGTAAGAAGGGTGGTCAGGGCAATAGAAAAACCAAGGAGATAGAGCTCAACAGGAGTATCAGGGATGAAAGAGGACTGATGCTTTCATACTTCTCAACTTTTGTCCCGAAGTCCTTAATTATACTTCCTGCTTTTTCACTAAATTGATGATGTTAATATCTTGAGTAGACTAAAACCATTTTGAGAGGAGCTATCCTTGACTTCTATTCCTCTATTCATCTCAATATACTTATTTACTCTTTCCTTCTTCCCTTCAGTTTTAGAGGAGACTTTCTCCTTGATAAAGAAAATCCATATCTTGGATCAAAAATCCTATTTGATTTCAATGAATATATTTTTTTGAACATCAATGAATTCAATTAATAAACATTTATTAGGTACCTATTAAGGGTTAAGGTAATGGGGGAAAAAAGTAAAACAAATGAGAGTTGCAGGCCTCAAGGAGCTTAGATCCTATTATAGGGATAAGGTTTGAAAGGAGTAAAAGAGATATCACAATAAGATGGTCAAGCAAAATTTAAGGAGAGAGAGAAAACAACTCATTGTAGGAACTGGAAAAAGCTTTAGAGAGAAGGTAGCAAATGAGTTAGATGACTCAGACACATACAGCTAGAAAATAAACAACAGTTGTATTGGAACAAAGAGTACGTGAAAGTCATTCTGGCTTCCTCATTATTTGTCATTCCTCATATCCAATCTGTGGCCAAAGTCTTTTTGATTTCACCTTTGCAACATCTCTGGAATAGATACCCATTTTTCCTCTCCTCTGCCCTCATCACCAGGTCTGTCTGTCTTAAGTCTTTCTCCACTTCAATCCTTCCTCCATTCAGCCATTAAACTGATTTTCCAGAAGCACAGGTCTGCCTATGTCACTCCCCTCCTCCCCAGCTTTCAGTCTTCTAACACTTTACCCTTCAAACTGGTGATATACGGCTCTTCCTATGAACAAGACACTTTTTTCTTGGTTTCCAGCATTATCTACAGTTATTCCCCATACCTGGAACATTCTCCCTCCTTTACTTCCAACTACTGACCTCTCCTTGGCTTCCTTTAAATCACAACAGAAGTTCCACCTTCTAGAGGAAACTTTCCCAACCCTTAAACAACTTTAATTCCAATGCCTTTCTTCTGTTAATCATTTTCTATTTATCTCATATATAGCTTGCTTTACATATAATTGTTTACATATGTTCTCCCCTATTAGAATGAAGTTTCCTTGAGGGCAGAGATTGTCTTTTAACTCTCTTTGTATCCTCATTGTTTAGGGCAACGCTTGAATTATTAATGTTTACTCATGTAAAGGGAATTATGTGAAATCATGCTATAATAAGGGTGGTAGTTAGACTTTAAGAAGGGTCTTAAATTCTATTCCCTAAAGAGTCTGTATTGCATCCTTTAGATCTTTCATCCAATTTCCCTACTACTTCCTAGTTGGTAACTTACAATATATTCTAGTTTACCCTACACTACAAAATCTTGATCATGCCACCCCTTCATATCATCCTTACCTTTAAATCTCTACTGCAAAACTCTCTGGGTCTATCTCTTCATAATCCACTTAGTTCTTTGCCTCCTTCAGTCTGATTTCTGTCCCACTTCTCTTCTGAAACATTGATTATTAATAAATACAATGACGTTTTTTCTGTCCTCAATTTCTTTAGTCTCTCTGTAGTGTATGACACTGTGGACCATTCCCTGCTTACTACTTCTTTTCCCTTGGCTTTTAAGACACACCTTCCTGATACTTTTCCCATTGTCTACTTTTTCTCTGTCTTTTTTATTGGAACAAAGAGTTCCAACGGTTCCTTGGCTTCCTTTAAATCACAACGAAAGTACCACCTTCTAGAGGATGCCCTGATATGCAACCCTTAAAGTTAGGTGGTACTCTAAACTCTCATATACTACATAATACCTTCAATTATTGTTTTTATGCAGGAAATGCCATATGCCACATCTCATTAAACTTCCAATTGCCTGTTGAACATCTGTCAGTATGTTCTGCCAGCAACTCAAATTCAATATGCTCTAATCCAAACTCATTTAGCCTCCAAACCTGACCTTCCCCCCAATTCCTCTATTTATTTTAATGGTATCACTATGCCTCCAGTATTACTAAAACCCAATTTTTCTATCTGATTTAAGCTACTCCATACAAATACTCAAATTAATCTTTTTCCCTTCTAATCACAGCAACCATCCTAATTTAGGCCTTTATCACTTCTTATCATCAAATCTCATCATTTATAACTGTTAACAACTCTGCAAGTTATCCCCTTCCAATCCCCCAGTCTCAATAGTTCAAGACTTTGCTTTTCTTACCAGGATGATATAATAGCATTAACTGGTGTTAGTGCTGTCAGGCTCAACTTCTGGACACTGACCTCCACAATGATGTCCCAATATCTTAAAGCAAGCTTAAGAGCAAGTCATTCCTCTGCTAAAAAAACTTCTAGGAAAGATTTACATGAACTAATATGAGTGAAGTGAGTAGAACCAGAAGAACATTGTACATAGCAATAACAATATTGTTTGATCATCATTTATGGTAGACTTAGCTCTTCTCAATAATATAGTGACCAAAGATAATTTCAAAAAATTTGTGATAGGGGCAGCTAGGTGGTATAGTGGATAAAGCACTGGCCTTGGAGTCAGGAATACCTGGGTTCAAATCTGGTCTCAGACACTTAATAATTACTTAGCTGTGTGGCCTTGGGCAAGCCACTTAACCCCATTTGGCTTGCAAAAACCTAAAAAAAAAATTTGTGATGGAAAATGCCATCCATATCCAGAGAAAGAATTCTGAATTCTGAATGTGGACCAAAGCATTACTATTTTCATTTTTAAAATTTGTTTTTTTCTTTCTTGAGTCTTTTCCCTCTTTGTTCTCATTCTTCTTTCCCAAAAACGACAAATGTGGAAATATATTTTAACATGACTATGCATGTATAACCTATTTATCAAGTTGCTTGTTTTCTTGAGGAAGGAGGAGGAAACGGAAGGAAGAGGAAAATGCATAATTCAAAATTGTATAAAAAATGAATGTTGAAAATCAGATGCAATTGGAAATTTTTTTTAAAAGCCTTATAAGATGTATCCTCTCAGCAAGGACATACATTGAGGAAATACAATTAAAAATGTTACCCATTCAATTTGAAAAAAAAAACCCCAACAAAAAACAAAACACAAACCCTCCCCCAAAAACTTCCAAGGACTCTGAATTGCATTACAAAGGATAAACTCCAAACTCAAGCCCAGCACAATGGGATTCCAATAAATCAGTTCAATCTTATTTTCTAGTATTTTACCCTACAGATAAACTTGGCTGATTTCAGGCTGGTCCTGAGCTAGCCTTCTCTTTTATCTCCTTTACTTTGCTCAGACTAATATTCAGCCTTGGAAAAGACATTCCCTTACTCTCATTTGTTACCCATTCCTTCAATACTCAACTCAAAAAATTATCTACTTCATGAAGTCTTCCTTGACTGTAGCTCTCATCCTTTACCCCAGGTAAAAGCAATCTCTTTCCTTTTTTTCATAACACAGTTTTGTACTACTTCTTTGTATCCCAGTTACTGTATATGTAGATGCCCAGATTCTGTCTGTCAAGGTTTGTCAAAAAAAAAAAAAGAGGAAGATGAGCTGGGGAATGCAGATGGATGAAGAAGTGGAAAGGAATACAGACAGTGTAGTGAGGAAGGGTAAGGGAGTTCTATTTCTCCTCTGGACTCCTTATAATTTATACCATGCATTTTGTCATTGCCTTTCAAATGTAATGCAAAGACCAATAAGAGAAAAAGACAGGTTTGATGTGACCTTGAGCTGGTTACTTTTATGTCTATATGTCTTAGTTTCATTGTCTATTAGATAGAGATATATAACTTATACTATCTGTTTCATAGGGTTCTGGTGAGACTTAGGCTAAGTCATGAAAGCTTTGGAAATGAAAGGCTTTATAAATACATGCTATATCCAAGTTCCATCAAAGTTCTACTGTCAAGAGATAGATTTTCAAAGTCTATGGCAGCAGAATTACATGTTTTTAACAAGCTAGAAAGGTTTCATGCATGAGCCCAGTTGGAATGTCTATCTTTTGTTGGATGATCTGCATAGACAAATTGAGCAAATTTCATTACTGGGTAGGCTAAAAAATGATTATTTGGTTACAGCAACTAATGGGAGCACAGAGAGGGTGGAATGCCTGCACCAATGAAATCATAGATCTGTTAAGTCTTTAAGTCCCACTAAGGAGAATGAAGAGAATACCTTGTTGGGGATCCTGGAGGGAAACCAGGGTTCCATGGTGAAGAGATTCAGACTTTGTTCTTGAAGGGTCACTGATCGGGGGCAAAGCAGATGACTCTGGCACTGTTCCCAGGATTGTCATCTCTGTCGCTTTCTCCTCTGACAGCACTTCTGATTGCTGGACAAAGCCTGGTACCTGGGAGACCATTAGGAACATGGCAGATGAGAACAGGGCTGAGAGGAAAGGGGAAGTCTTCCATTAGCATAGTGTCAGAAACTATCTAGGGCTCTAGGGAAGTTTCCATTTTCCTGGGAACCTGGAGCCAGAGGTATGCTTAAGGGAAGAGAGTACCAAAGACAACAAAGCACTGGTGAGACATGAAAGCATTCAGGAAGGCCTGGCTCATGAAGATAGATAATGCTCAAAAGTGCAGGACTGCAGGCAATAGAAAGGATTTAAGAGAAACCCTGGATTCTATTAAACAGAGAACATGCATAGGGAAAGTATAGATCATAGATTCAGAATTAGAAGGGATCCCAGATGTTGAGTTTAATCCCTAAGGAAACTGAGGTTCAGGTTAAGTGATCTGCCCAGAGAAATATAGGCAATGTCTGAGGCAGACTGTGAATACAAGACTTCCAGGTCTACTGCTCTAACCCCATGGAAATGGCAGAGTAGGTTTATTGAACTCCAAAGAGACAACTGGGAGGGGTTTCAGCTACAGGAGATGTGGGTGGCATCAACATAAATGGCATTTTTTCACTTCCTTACAATTGCCCTTACCCACATTTTGAGAAAAATCATATTCCTATGTAATCTGCCTGGTCCTATTTGAAATACACTCCCTTCCTTGTATCATTCCTGCTTTAAAGAAGCTCCTGTTGCCAACGATGGTTCTGAAAATTCACTATGCTGCATCTTTCTGGCAAGTGGATCCATGACCACTGCCTGGGAGGAATTTGTTACAATCCTTTTGTCAGCATTCATGCTTTGACCACTTCTTAAGGCAAGGAGTCTCTAAGTTGGTAAGACAGGACAATTTCTGATTTTTTTTGGAAAAAAAAATAAACCTAAACATTAGCAATCAGTCATAGAATCTCAGAGTTGGCAGTGACTGAAGATAATCTTGTTTGACCTCTTCATTTTGTGAGGACGTAAAGTGGAAAAGAAGAAAAGTTAGTTTGCCCAAGGTCACAGAATAAGCAGGTAGCAAAGCCAGAATTCAAACTCAGCCTTATTATTAAAATCTAGTTTTCTTTCTAAAGTAACAGGCAGAAACCATATAGTGTAGAGGCAAGAGGGAGCTTTAGGGAGTCAGAAGACTGTTTCATTTTAGGTTCCTTCTCTGGGTTCCATTCTGAATCGACGACAAATCTCTGAATGGGAATCTTTTAAGCCCTTGCCCCACATATATTTTGTGATCTTTTGTCTTAGTACGTTTTTCTCCCCCTTTCCCCTTCCCTGTCCTTCTGGCCTTCCTGAGGTACATATATCAGTGGTACAATGGAAAGTGCTGCTTTGGAGTCCATCAATAATGGAGTTCAAATCCTGGCTTAGCCCTTTCTATCCAAGAACTAGCTCTAAAGCATGGGGTGATCCACCTGGCCCCTCTCAGTTAGTTTCCTTGTCAGTATATGATGACATAGGAGGGTTCTTACAGCTTAAATCCATGAATCTTTAAAACTTAATTCAAACTCTACCTCTTCCATAAAGTTTTTTAATTCATCAGTAACAACTAGGCTGTGACTATATATTGTGTTTTGCAGACTTCATCATGAATTTTTGGTGTATTAGAGTACCTGTGTTTACAGCTTATCTCTCTATTAGAATATGGGCTTAGCTAAACTTTGTATTACACCCCTTCCTGCTACAGAGTGAATTGGTACTCTCAAGGAGCTAATGTACACAATGAACTGAACCTCCCCCTCACAGGTTTCAGTTTACCCATATGTAAAAGGAAGAAGTTGGACTAGAAGCTCTATAAGGTCCCTACAGAGCTAATGATCAGGGTTTCTCTGGTTATTTGCCTTTCCTTAAGTGCTCACTGAGGAAAACAAGAGGAGCCCCCTTCACACAACAAATTCTACACTGCTCTCTCTACTACCATAAAAGAGCTGCAATCTGCATTGGTGGTTTTACTCACCCTAAAACAATCAATCAATCCACAAATATTTACAAGTCTTTTATATGTACTAGGCACTATGCTGGGTAATAGAAAGACAAAGACAAGAGTGAAAAGTCCTTGCCCTTGAACATTAGCTAGGTACAGACAAAATAGTAACAGGTGATGGGAGTAAGGAGAAGGATCAAGAAAGACTTCCTATAGAAGGGAGACTTGAGCTAAGCTTTACAAGAAGCTATTTCACATTTGAGAAATGAAGGTAAGGAAAGAGTACATTCCAAGCAGAAAGGGTTCCTGATCTCCATGGAAATGAACTTAAGGAGTCAGATTCACTATGCTGACAAGGACCAACATAACCTTTCTGGGTTGTGGAACCAACTGTATTGAATAAAGACTAGAAGGGATTCAACAATTAAGTATTTATTTAATAGGTTCCAAGCATTACTGTTTGCATTTCTGTAATATGTACCTATAACATTACACATACTATCTATAAAATATTTCTTTTTAAATGAGACATTTAAACATGCACAATTTATGAGAAAGAGTTGCCATCTTGAAATATTTCATTTGGACTATAACCTTGAAAATTAAAAAAAAAATTTTAAATCGATATGAGCACAGGAGTCTCAACTTCTGAGTTCCAAAGCTAACACACAAACCGGTCAAACTTCAGTTTTAGAAAATTAACCCTCTAGTTCCTTTATGCTTTACTCTTGACTCCGTATATTTTCAACCAACTTTTTTCTAATTTTTTTTTGGCAGAGATTACAAAGAACTCTGGTTCTAGGGATTTGGCAGAATTGCTATGACATTAAAAAATCTTGTTTTGCTAATGTTATGAGCCTTGCTTGAAATCTGTGTACAGATGACCTTCAAAAAGTTTTAAAGCCTCGGAATACCTCTAGCAGAACATTCAAAGAGAAAACATTAAATTTGATACTGAAATATAAGATTTGTGTAAGTATGACAGCTTCAAGGCAGTAGTCTAATTTTAGATTTCAATATTTTCACTTGGCCCTGAGAATCCTGGTGAAATGGACCCTTTAAAAATTTTCAAAAATCTACATGTACATCTGATACAGCAATATCAATTCCTGTTGTAAGATACTGTAAAAGTGCAAAGCATCTAACTAAACATGTAATTACAACAATTAAAAGTTAAAATTAAAAATTAAAGAGATAGATCAAAGGCTACATTTCATTCAGAAAGTTCTGAAGTGTATACTCTTACGAATTAGTGCTAATATCTCTTGGTGTAACATTGGATGGATAAGTTTTGGTGCAAATGGTGATGTACTTTTCCAAATCCCCTAGTGGTTTCTACTTGTACTTCAGCAACACACAGTCAAGTCAGAGCATACAGATTGATGGTAGTGTCTAAAACTTCTAGTATCTTCTTTGTTATCAAGTAACCAACCTAAAAGTATGAACATGGTATTTTCAAAGGCAAAAGTTGTTCTAAATTTCAAGTTCCTTAGAGATAATTGCATTATTTAGATATTTTGCCATAGGAATTAAATTTCTTCTTGTTTTAGTTTTATAGATCATGGCTCCTGAAAGTCCTAAGGTACTCCCAGGCAAAATCTACCATGAATTTTTAAGCTGTGTATACAATGTGTTTTAAGAAGACCATATGCAAACAGTGAACACAAAAGCACAAAGCATCAAGGAGATCATCAGATTTAGGAAGAAAACCAGAAGGAAGCAGGTTTCCCTCAATCTAGGTCTTGTATGTCCAACCTGCAAAGGCCTATTCAATGGCCCTGCTTCACTTTTGTAGTTGTGCTCATGCACTGCATTCATGAATGGATAGTGAATTCTGTCTGTGGCCCAAAAGGAGCTTTTGTTGAATGAGATCAAGAAAAGCTAAAAGGTGGGGCAGCCCCACTCTATGTCTTCCAGTAGGAAAGTACAATTATTTGTAGATATAGCAGAAGTGATTTCTGGACAGAGTGACCCTAAGAGTCTTTCCAATTATAAGATGCTGTGGAAAGCTGAGCTTGGAGAAGACTGAAGGGGAAATTTAGGGAAGAGAAATGTAGGACCACTTGTTGGAGATGAAGCAGAAAGGTTAGATGAGACAGTCTGAGATTCTATAAACAATGAATAAAGTGCCAATTGACCAGATTGGTCTGTGCTAAGAAGCCTCAAGTTCAGAACCCTCTTAATCCTTGGAAATTCTTCACCTGAGTCTAGAATCTCTTGAGCGAGGCTCAGTTCTGGAAATATCACTATTTTCAAAGGGATAATATGAAAATAGGTAAAGAAAACATTCACAGAAGGCCTTGGAAAATTTTTCCCTTTTCTGAGTAGAGACTGACCAGCACAATGGAAAGATTCACTCAGAAACAAGTTTGCCTCTACTAGGACCTTAGTTTGTAGAGTGCACCCTTTACCAAAAGAAGGGAACAACTGTTCTGTGACAATTCCACAAAAAGCAGTTCTATCAATGTGAAACCCTGTTTCTAGTTAGAGTCAGAAAGCTCAGGGAACTATGTACAGTCTGAACAACAAACCACAAAGGTAAATTCAAATAGGAAAATCAAAATCTGCAGGCCAATTGTATACAGTATGTTGGGTGTGACAAAAAGAAAATAGGAATGTGGGTTGCAGGACAGATAGAGAATTAGTTTACTTGGGGCGAAAAGGAGAAATGGCCAGTTCTAGGAATTGCTTCAGTTGAAGAAATGCAGAAATAAGAATAAGAAGTGTGTCCAAAACTCAAGAATCAAGATTGTTTTAAGGTTTACATCCTGAAGGCAGTGGTTTGATGAAAAGGGAAGCTAGTTTACCTTCCTCCTCCCTACCCCCCGCCCCAGAAAACCCTGCCTCAAACGAAAGGCCTATATCTGTATATAGCAGCTCTGTTCCTGGAAAGGGACCATACCTGATGAACTAAATGTGGGGCTCCAATTTCTGTGGGAAGTTTGCTCTGATTGAGTGAGTACCTGCTCTCATATAGGGACACACAGATAGACCCACATGGTAAGAACCTAATGCTGAAACAAATACACTCTCAGAGACCCACAGGCAATGCCCTTCAAAACCCTTTGGCATTAAAAGACCTCTACAAAATGGTCTATCAACCTTTATTGCCCTCTCAGTCATAGATCACTAAAGTCAGAAGAGACCTAGGAGACCATCTAGTTGAAGCAACAAAGTTACACATCTAGTAACATTCAAACCCAGAAACCTCCAAGGGTTCTTTCCATCATTAGCCACATGAACTCTCCATTACTGCCCAAAAGATTACTTTCTAGCCTCTAAAACGTATCTGCTATTCTCTTGCTAATACCATCACCCTTCCTTGTCTCCTTGATTCCACTCTCTTCCAATTCCTTCACACATAGCATTAAATCATTCCCTCTCTTTTCTTCAATCTCTATCTCATTTCATTCCCTGATTCCTAGTCAGGCCTCCCAACCCTCATCTCTTTGTCCCTTTCACAGTCAGGAACTGTCTATTTTTTGTTGCTGTATTACCAGCACGGCTGCTGGTAAATGCTTTAAGATTGATTCTCCTCTCCATGCTTCTCCACAGGCCAGCCCACCCGGCCTGGAATGCTCCCTCCCTTCCAGATCCAACCCGACCTTCAAGTTCCTCAATGAAGCCTTCTGGGATCCTCCCCAGTCAGGAATGAGCTTTCCACACAGATCTCCTAAAAGCACTCGGTTTATACTTCTCTAAAGTACTTATATTGTAATTGTTTGTTTTTCTAAAAGGACCCGGGATTTCTTGGAAATAGGGAGATTCACCCATGCAAAACCAACTTTTCCTGCCTTTTCAGGACTTGCCAAGGTAGGGCAGAGTGGGTGCAACTCAAGGTGAGCTCAGTTATCTGACCCGAAGATTAAGGGGGGAGAGGAGGCAGGGCACTGGGTTATGCTGGGCAAGTCCCTTCCCCTCTCTCTACCTCAGCTTCCCCATCTGTGGAACTCAACACATTTTGTCTCCCTTCCTCATAAATATTTTGAGTAGATGTTGTTCCTATTTTCTTTTTTTTTCCACTTATGAAGAAAACGATGCAGATAGGCATTAAGGGCCTCGCCCGTGTGAGTGTCTGAGGCCGGATTTGAACCCCAGGTTCAGCCCTCTTTCTAGCAGCAAAGATAAGAGACTACGAAGCGCGATGCCCCGGTGCGAGGTGGTGGCAGGCCACGGCCCGTGCTACGGGATCACATTATTTAACCTAACTATGCCATGCGCTGGCGTGGGGGCAGAATGCAGCCAGGTGCTTGCAGTGACTGCCAGGGGGTCGGGGAGGTGGTGCGCACTGGGGAGGCCCCCGCCCCCCTGCCCCCGGCCCGGCTGACCTGCGGCTCGGCCCCCTGGTCCCGCTGCAGCCGCAGCCGCAGCAGCAGCTCCACGCCGGCGGCCGCTTCGTCCCCGGAGCGCGGGCTGCGGCCCCGCACCCAGGCCTGCACGTCGGCCGGCAGGATGGTCAGGAACTGCTCGAGCACCAGCAGCTCCAGGATCTGCTCCTTGCTGTGGCGCTCGGGCCGCAGCCACTGGCGGCACAGCTCGCGGAGCCTGCGCAGCGCCTGGCGCGGGCCGGCCGCCTCCTGGTAGCGGTACCAGCGGAAGCGCGGGCCGGACGCCGCCCAGGCCTGCGGCGGCGGCGGCGGCTCCGCCCGGGCCCCGAAGGCCGCCATGGCCCCGCGCGCGCGCTCGATGGCGGGGTCGCCGCTTCGCCGGCGGAGCTCGGGGGTCAGGCTCGAGGGGCCGCCGGCCGCCAGCGGGATGAGGCGCGACGAGCTCCGGAGCCGGGCCCGGACTCAGTCTTCCCCATGTGGGAAATGGGCGGGCCGGGCTCCGGGGCGTCGGGGCCACGCCCGGGGGCGTGGCCTCCCCCCGCCGGAAGTTCCGCTCCCGAACGCCGGGGCTTCTCTAGGCCCCGTGGAGGCCTCCGCGACTCGGCTGTCCGCCCAGCAGCCCCACCCTCCCTGCGGAGGAGTCCGAGCAGAGCGAACCGACCTGACCCTTCACCCCACTTCCGCCCCACCCTCTCAGTGGGACCCGGAGCCTGCGGCCCCTCCCGCTCAGACACTTCCCCCTAGCCGCGTCTCCGCGTTTAACATGATCTCCCCAGTTTTTTTTTTAACGAAACACATTTAAGTTTGAAGAAATATTTTCGTCTCTTTAAGTCTAGACGTGAAGTGAAGATAAAGAGGGCCCTGCTTTGTAGCGTCCCCCGGTTTCCGAGGGGTCCCCAAGGGCTCCGCGCTCGACCCCGCCCCTCCCCCAATCCCTTGCTTTGCGAGACTCCGCTTCTCTCTTACTCTGAGCTCCGGAGCATCCCCGGCCCCCTGGAGGAAGGGTGGGCAGGATGTCCCTGTGAGCCATTCTTTGGCTTTGAACTTGGAGTCAGGAAGCCTTGAAATGAAATCTACTCTCACCTATTCATCCTGGCTTAACCTCCTTCAGTCTCAGTTTTCTCTGGCAAATGGGAGTAATAACAGCCCCTGTTTTGAATGCATAGAGTGAGGATAAACTTGAGACATTTGAATAAAAACTCGCCACGATTATTACTCAAACCAAGTCACAATGTATAGATTTAAGATTGGATCTTAGAGATCACCTAATATACTCATTTTATGTTATTTTTAAAATCTACTTTGAAATGTTTTAATATTGACATTTGATAGACTTCATGTTTTTGTCTTTTTCACAAAAATCCCAAATTTCCTACTGTACATCTAACGGTCTAGGTTCCCTCTAAACTAAAGTCTTTATTAGAAAATGTTTCATTTTTAAAGTTTCACATTATTTGGAGATATGAGTTGTGACTTATGAAAAGAAATTCTTTGATCTCTGAAACATTGTTTCATTACGAATTCTTGGCTTCCTTCTTGAAGTGTATTTTTCCCCCACACATGTGGAAGTTGAGGGAGATCTTTTGAGATATTTAAAATCTCTGGTGGAGATAACATTAAGAAACTACAAGTTTACAGATAAAGAAAATGAGTTCCAGAGGACTGACCTATGTAGAAAGTTCAAAGCCCGAGTTTGAACACTGGTTCTCTGACTTCTAAGTGCATACTTCCATTGTACCTTGATTTCTTCCTTCAATTCGTATAAAGTCAAATATCTTTTCCCTTTAAATCTATTTCCCCTTAGATTTCATACCTGTAATGAGGAAATCATATTTCTAGCCACTCATGTTCCAGACCTCAGTGTCATCTCTGACTTTTCCCTATTCTTCACCAAACTCCCTCTCCCCTCAATATCTAATCAGTTAGTAAGTTCTGTCTTGTTGATTCTATCTCCACAATATCTTTTATATTATATTATATTATGTTTATTATATTATATATTGCATATTTTATATTGCATTATATATATTGTATTGTAATATCTTCTCTCTATTCATGCTGCCAATAAACTAGCTCTCATCCCTCTTGTTTAATTTTTTTTAAATATCATTTGAGTCTCACAACAAGCTATTCTATGTTGGTGCTATTAACATGCCCATTTAAAAGATGAAAAGATTAAGGTCCAGAATGGTGAAGCTACCTGGCTAGAATCACATAGGTAGATAGTATCCAAGCTGACATTCAAGCACAAATCCTGTTGCTAGGGCCAGCACTATAGCCATTTTGCAGGCTATAGGTGCAAGGGGAAAAGGACATGGGACCTTGCTTTTTAATTTCTGAGTTTGATGATCCAAGTCCTGTTGCATAGGGGAGTCAATTCCATCTCTGGGTTTCAGTTTCTTTCTTTGTAAAATGAAGGAATAAGGCAAGTCTCTCTTGATCCAAATCTCTAAGTTTTCTAAGATTTCATTAACCTTCTTAACCTCCTTCTTGTTTATTTTGTGGTTAGATTTATCTAGTTCTGAGAGAGGGAGGTTGAGGTCCCACTTTATTAAAGCTTTGTTGTCTATATCTCCTTGTAATTAACTCAGTTTTTCCTCCAGGAATTTGTATGCTATACCACTAGGTGCATACATGTTTAATAATGATATAACTTCATTACCAGTGGTGCCTTTTAAGAAGATAGAGTTTCCTTCCTTATCCCTTTTAATGAGATCAATTTTTGCTTTTACTTTTTCTGAGATCAGGATCACTGCCCCTGATTTTTTTATTTCAGCTGAGGCATAATATATTTTTCTCCATGTTTTTACTTTACCCTGCATTTATCTCTCTGCTTCAGATGTGTTTCTTGTGAACAACATATTGTAGAATTCCTGTTTTTAATCCATTCTGCTATCCTCTTCCACTTCATGGGACAGTTCATCCCATTCACATTTACAGTTAAGATTACTAATTCTGTATTCCCCCCCCCATGCTTTCTCCATTTATAGTTTTCTCTTTTCTTTCTTCTTATTCCTCCTCACCAAAATTTTATTCCCTTTCCCCTTTAACTTTTCTTTTAAAATTTAACTTTCAGTTTATTTGCATTTATACCTTTGCCTTCCCTTTTATCAGTTCTTTCTTCCCTTATCTTTCCCTTTCCCTGTAATTTAGAATAGATTTTTAAACTTAAGTGGGAATGCATCTTATTCCTACTCTGGGCCAAATCTATTGAATAGAATTTACTCAGTATTTCCACTCTCCCTTCTTTCCCTCTAAAATTATAAATTTTTGTGCTTCTTCACCTGGTGTTATTTATTGCTCACATACTATTAATCAGGTATCATCAATGACAGTTTGAATATTTGATTGCTTGATAAGCTCATATTATTATCATATTATCATCACAGAATGATTCCTTGATTGCTTGTTAAGCAGCATTTTCTCAAATTACATCAAATTATCATTATAATAATTTTTTTTACCTTACCCCCCCTTTTCAAGCACCCTCCAAGGACACACAATCCCCTCATGAGTCAATGGATCATCCAAAGCCAAATCATTTCATGAACTATTTGTACCCCTCCCCCGGGTCTATTTTCTCACACACTTTACCCCTGCTCCTCCCCACCTAGGGTACCCCTTGTTAAGTGAAGCATGGATTAAGTCAAACCCTGATTTAATTAACTACAAGAATCTTAAAGGGCTCTAAATATTAGGAAGCTCTTGGAGGTCTCATTTGAAAACTTTACAAATGATTGTAAGTTATAGAAGACACTGACTGGAGACCACTGAGTTTATGATGCCCTCATCAGACAAAGTGCTAAACTTTTTCAGCCCAGCAGAATTAAAGTGGGTGAAAGCATAATGAGACACTTAAGTTTAAAGTTAACATCCCTACTTTCATCAGAGCTTTTTGTCTCAAACATAATGATGTCATCATGGGCTTCTTCATTGGAGAGACAAAACCCAACTATACCCATATCCTTTAAATCCAATCTCTTAAATTATATTCTACCTTTTAATTATCCTAAGAGAAGTAAAGTTCTCAAAAATTAGAAGTATTACATCTTGTCTTTTAGGGTTGTATATAATTTGATGCTCTTGACCAACATTTGCTTTGTTTTATTTTTTTCCTTCCCCTTTTCATTTGCCTTTTTTAAAAATCTTGGATACATATACATAACAAAGCCTATTGGGTTTTATTTCCCTTGCCCCCTCCAATTTAGTTCTATAAATCAGTAATTAGCTGTAGTCAACTGAACTCTGAGAAGTTATTTAGACCAACTTTGAGACATTACAGAATACATCTTCCAGCATTGGAAAGATTTAAGCTTTGCTATGAATATTTATTTCTAATTTTTTTTAATTTTTACAAGGTAGTGGGGTTAAGTGACTTGCCCAGGGTCACATAGCTAGGCAATTATTATGTGTCTGAGACCAAATTTGAACTCAGGTCTTCCTGCCTCAAGGGCCAGTGCTCTATCCACTGTGCCACCTAGCTGCCCCTTGCTACAAATATTTAAAGAAACAATCACTAACTCCCCAGAAATATTATCTTCAGTAGAAATGTAAATGGATGACATCTTTCCAATGTCAAGTGCAAGATGGATGGGAAGAAAGAAAAGTGTAAGATACCCTCTTTACATAACAGAGGTTCACTAGGGAAAACAACATTGCTTGTATGAAAAGGGAGATTTAGAATCCTGTAAGCATCAACACAGTCATGTCTCTTGGTTTGAGGCTATGGGTCTGTGGAGATTGTTTTTTTTTTCTTTCCTTCCCTGTAAGTTCCATCTTGGGTGGCTTGAAGACTGCTAGGTCGTCTACAATTTTAGTAGCCTGAACCTGAATAAGTTCCATTGGTGATGGCTTCTGATTACCTCTGTAGGATTGGACACTGAAACCTGAGTTGGATTTCTGAAGGGTTCTTGATCCAAAAAGGCTCCATTTTTCAGATGAGGGTTTGTCTCTGTCTCCATTTCCAGCATCCATGCTAGACCAAGTAAGGAAGTAGAAGATCCATGAGAAAATCAACTTCTGGACTTTTGCTTGGGAGAAGACTGGGGGTGTACCACTTGGAGTGAACTGGGCTGAAGCAGTCAGTCTATCTTCTGTCATATCTCCACTTTGAAACTTGAATTTATGAACTATCTCCACCATGTGGTAGTACTTGGTTTCTTCTGTGGTGAGGCCTTTATGGGGAATGTACTCTGCATCTCTTCAATTACCCTACCTGCTGCTCAAAGTGCTGGATGATCTCTTGTGTCTGCTTTGTAATTAGAGAATTCATGATGACATGCATAGCCTTGGCCTTCACCAGTGGGACCTTGTTTAGTCACTGGAAGCTGAGGGGACGTTATGGAGAAATTATTGTCTCCCTCAATCTTGGAAAACTGTTGGTACTTCTGATCTGGAATTACAGGCTTTTTCCACAGAGATTTACTGCACATGTCAGATGAAGGCAGAAACATTGGTGTGGGATCCTCCAGGACATTATCATAACTGAATGCTTGACCCTGCATTACAATTGGCAAAATCATTATGCCTAAAAACCTATCTGTACTGTGCTCAATAGCTTCTCCCCCAGAGCCATCTGGATTCAGAGGCCAGATATGAGTCAGGACAACTGGAGATTACCCAAGCACATCTGATTCTCTGGATGATGCTATGAAAGACTGTGATCCAGATGTTTCTCTGGATAGATGTCCAGAATTCTGATTCCCATAGTGAAAGTCTATGGAAGTTATGTAGATAGGACAAAGATGTCAAAAGGGAACATTCTGCAGCTAGTGATGACACTAGCAAAAAGTCCCAAGCAGCTTTCATGCAGAGATTCTACACAGCTGGGTCTCCATGAGGAGTGGGGGTGGCATGGAGGGAAGGGATGGGGGGAATAGATTGTCCACAGCCCGAGGCTCCAGCATGGAAAAGAAGCTGATACTAACAAGGTTCCAGGGCCTTGTCACTCCCTATTTATCCTAGGGTCTCTTTCTGGAGGGATTCTGAATATTCTTTCAATGGTTAAGTGTTCTCTTTTGCTAACAGATTTGGAGAATTTTCTCTAATAATTTCCTGCATGATATTTTCTAGTTTATTTTTATTTTTAATCTGGGCTTCCTAGTAGTCCGATGATTCCTAGATTGTCTCTTCTAGATCTTTTTTCCAGTTCATTTGTTTTCCCTAAAAGGTACTTTATATTTTCTTCAATTTTTCTCAGCCTTTTTATTTGGTTTGATGGAATCTTGTAGTCTTGTAGATTCATTGGTTTCTATTTGTTCAATTCTAACTTATAGGGTTTTATTTTTTCTTCATTACCTTTTGTGTTTCCTTTTTAAAGGTGATGAATTCTCTGGTCAATTTTTCATAATTTTCCTGCACAACTCTCATTTCTTTTTTTCCATTTTCCTTCTTTCTCTCCTCTTTGGTTTTTGAATTCTTTTTCTCTCTTTTTTTAATTTAAGGCAATGGGGTTAAGTGAATTCTTTTTTAAGCTCTTTTTTTTAGGTTTTTGCAAGGCAAATGGGGTTAAGTGGCTTGCCCAAGGCCACACAGCTAGGTAATTATTAAGTGTCTGAGACCAGATTTGAACCCAGGTACTCCTGACTCCAGGGCTGGTGCTTTAACCACTGCACCACCTATCTGCCCCCTTTTTAAGCTCTTGATGAGTTTTTGGATTTGAGTCCAATTCATAGACTATTTTCATACTTCCCCTGGGAGTGATTTTTCACTGATTTCTTCTTCAGACATGGCATTGTTATCATTTTTGTCTGTAAAGTAGTTTTTTTCTAATAATGAGAGCTCTTTTGGTTATTTTACTCATCTTTGCTGTTTTAGCTCTACACCTGAGATATGGGGAGTATAGAGATGAGCATTTTTTTTTTTGCTGGGATTGGGATCTGATCCCTGGCTTGTTGTTAGTCAAGATGTTGCCTATGCAGTCCAGACCTTGTGTTTGCAGAGGTTTGTTTCCTCCTTTATGTCCGGGTTCTGACTTAGTAGTGCTTTGTTCCTGGCCCAGTCCTGTCTTTTACTCCAGTGTTCCCAGGGTTCAGACTTCTGGCTTGTTATCTAGCTGTCAGGACCTCTGCTACTGTCAAGCTGTTGGGATCTAGATTGCACTGAGGGTAAAAGACGTGGCTGACTTTCCTGCTCTCCTGTCTCCTAGGCTTTACTTCCTCTTTCCCCCAAAGAGACAGACCTTCACTGAAGATTCTTCATGATGTCTATCATTGAAAACTTCTTTGAATCTTCTCTTTTTCATTGTGGGATCTGTAGCTTGAATGTCAGAACAGAGGCCTCATTTATCTTAGGTCTGGAAAAGCTCCAGGTGAATGTTCACTTCATACCTCCATCTTGTTTTCAGCAAATTCAACAAGAATTAGTCTTGCCATTCGACTTAGAGAAGGGGAAGACTAATGACTTCATGCAACTCTGTCTCACTTAAATATAATTTATATGTGAATGAAAAGACATCAGTCTTACCATTTTAATCATTTTGAACTACCTCAAGACCTGTGGTAAGGGGAAAGTGACAATGCCTAGGTGTGAATACACTGGGAGTTATAGTCACAACCCCGCACATAGACAATCCAGTCCATAGAATCCTCTTCTCACTGATCTAGAGCAACAGTGAGATTTGGAAGTCCCTGGGTATCTGAGTAGCGTTTGTTTTTAGAAAGATTTTATTTATTTTGACTTTTACATTTCCCTCGCCCCACTCCCCACAGAAGGCATTCTGTTAGTCTTTGCATTGTTTTCATGTTATATATTTATCTCAGTTGAATGTGATGACAAAGAAATCATATCCTTAAGGAAGAAAAATAAAGTATGAGAGAGCAAAATTACATAATAAGATAATGGTTTTTTGTTTTTCTAATTTGAAGGTAATAGTCTTTGGTCTTTGTTCAAATTCCATAATTCTTTCTTTGGATACAGATGGTATTCTCCATTGCAGATATCCCAATATTGTCCCTGGTCATTGCACTGGTAGAATGAGCAAGTCTATTGTTATAAATGAATGCAAAGAGAAACCTGCTAGAGTGAGAGAAAATGGTACATTTTATTCATGAACCTTGCAAGATATACCTTACAAGGTATGGGTACTTCACCTGGACGTGAGGCATGAATTGCTCTTGGAAGTCAGGTAATTTATGATCTTCAGAAGCTCTTTCCCCTCCCTCTTGGATTTTGATAGGCTCTCAGAGTTTGAGTTACAATCTAAGAGGTCCACTCATTCCATGACATGCCCCTAATATGATCCCCCCCACATCATCCCAACGCATGATATGCTAATGAACCCAAATCATCACAGGGGGTGTGTGGGTCAATATTCAATTACCTAATTGTGCAAACTCAGTAGCATTAGGTCAAGACCTCTAGGTCACATTTGACCTGTTGAGCACAGGCTTGAGGTTTGCTATCCTCCTTAATCAGCTGATCCTTCATCTGGAAGATGATTATCTGAGAGCTAGGGTGGTTTTAGAAAAACAAAAACAGAAAACAAAATAAAACAAAAAACCAAGGAGTGGTTAATATGGTGTTTGCTGCCCAACTACTCCAGAACTTCTCTGAATAGAAGTCTGTACACAATGTTGATCTCATCAACACTTTAAATTTTCTACTTGTGTTCATGAAAGATCATAGCAAAATTTCATTACCTGGAGAAGTTTATCAGTATTTTACACTAGTTCCACAAGGGCATGCTTACTTGGGTTCTGGTATTTTCCTAGTCATCAATGGAGTGGAGCAGAATTGTATGATTTTTCCTTTGATTTTCAGCAATTTGGTCAGATGCCTTCAATGATATTAAAAGATCGGTTACCACACTGAAAGGTCACCTAGGACAACTACTTCAGTAAATTATTAACTTGAAAAGGCTACAAGTCCAGGCTAAAGTGTTGAGAGAATTGGTAGCAACTTTAATTCTCAAATGATCATACATTCAATGCAGCCTGCAGCAGTATATGGATCAATTTTCTGTTGCTTGTGATTACTTTAGTCTGACAATTAACACAGAGAAAAAAGTGGGTTCTTTATCCGCCAAAACCATACCATCCATATATGGAACCATCAGTTATAGTAAATGGATGCTGTAGTTGAAGTTCACTGCCTCAGGTGCATACTTTCCATGGATGCACATATAGGTAATGATAGTGATGAATGCATTGTCAGAGCTAGTTCAGTGTTTGAGAGACTCCAAAGAACACTGTGGGGGCAATAACAGCAATATTGTAATGATGATCAACTGTCAAAGACTACTCCAATCAAAGTAATTCCAAGGTGTTCATGGTGAAACATACTATACAGCTTTAGAGAGCAAACTATGAGCTAAATGTAAATTGAGGTATTTTTTAATCTTTATTTTTCTTACTAATTTTGCCATAACTAGTACTGAAATTTTTTTCTCTGATTTCATATATATAATTGATATTCTTCTTACCTCATCAGTGGGTATAGGAGGAATTGGAAAGTATCACCCGCAATAGCTCTGGTGTGGGCCTGGACATGAATTTCTGAGAGTCAGGTTGGGTAGACAAACATACCCAAACACGAAAGGTTGGGAAGTGAAAATCTACCAACTTTATTTTTGGAAACTCAGACTTTTTATAGAAAAAACATCTCAGGAATGACCAGTTAAAAGAGACCCAGTTTTACAATTTCCTGGGTAAATTTATGAAAGAAACCTTTTACAACCACCTCTGGAGCCACAGGTTATCCTAGGTCAGGGTTCACTGGTGAGCCAAAGGATCCATAGAATGAGCAATAATCCACACATATCTTTGATGGAAAAAGTCACTAAGTATATGTGAATATCACTCCCTGGGGTTGATCCTCTACAGATTCCCCCTTCTTAGACATGCTGAAGTTTTAGGATCTGTGTTAGGACATCTATATTTTGTCCCAGTGACAAAAGGAATTTAATACAAGTGGGTATAATACACAATATCAACAGTAATGCAAAGATACCAGGAAGCATGCTCACTAACAGGTTCATAAGAATGAAACCTATCAACAAAGTTAAACTATCATGAGTCCATTTCCATTCTAGGTGCCAATGCAATATCATTAACAATTTTATGCAATTGATTCATATCCATAGTTATGTAATCATTATATTATATTCTATTCAAATAACCTTATATATTATCCCATGGAATAAGTGAGGTATTATAACACAAATAGTAGAAAATCTATAATCATATTGTAATTGTCCCTTGTGTTCATTACAGAACTTTGTAATGCATTAATCAAATGGTAAAGATCTTCATTAATTCTCTCTTGAGCCTTCAATGTTCTAGTAACATTTTCAGATAATTCTTGAATATATTTGACTTCTATTTTTTCCTTATTCCCTACTTGTACAGAAATAGTCACTGAAGTGACTGCTACAATGGCTGCCATGATACTTAATATCCCAAATACAATACAACTAACATATATCTTCTGCCTAATTTTCTTTAATGTATTTTCTAAGAACTCATCAGCAAGAGACATATACCAGCCTTCTACCTTGGTAGGTATTATAGCAAATTTTGGTTGTCTTATTATGCAAACAACAACATCATCCTCCACTTCCTTATTCCACATGCTTGAATAGTGCAATTGTAACAGTTAACATTATATCCCTCTTCCTTCAATACTTTCTACAAATGGAATTTCTGATATTTCTAAGGTCCTAAATGTTCCCATGTTATAAATATTTGGATGAGTTGAATGTCTAATTTTACTTAATTTAACACATGGTTCAACAATACACATTTTACAAAAACATATATGTGTCACAGTATTTAAACCAGAAAAAATATGCCTAAATATCCTTTTCAGCTTCTCTTCTTTGATATCTCCAGTAGAAACTTTGTTATATATCCAACAATCTTCAGCTTCCCCAATTAATCCAATTTCATCCATATTCTCTTGAACATAGGTCCAATATTCAATTCCTTTTACAGTCTCCAAATTGTTCCTGAGTAATATAAGCATCATAAATTGTCCCATATGTCCATGACGTATTCTCCTCTCATCTTTTCCTTTTCAACTTCTTAAGTGCAAGTTATTCATTTTCTGTATTACTTGACTCATCTGGGCTGCACGGTCTGATGCTTCTTTCTGGTACCCAAACAGTTTCTCCATCTGTGGACAAAACAGAAGCATACCCTCGACCCCACGTTAATAATGGATCCAGTCATTTTCATTGTTGATGCCCTAGGATCCTTCCACATGAACATGCCCTTCTCTTCATGTTGCATATCCTTAAAAAAATCTTTCTTCAGGTGTTAATTATTTATTATGCAATGTTAAAAAATTCATGGTATATAAGGCAAGATTTACTCTCCTTCCTTGTTTCTCCTTTGTCCCTATATATTCCCCCTTCTTTTGCACTTCCAGAAATCTCTTAAGATCCTTATGTTTTCTTTCTACTAAATCTAGACTAGTGGGGTTATAGGGAATACCTGTAATATGCTTTATATTGTAATATAGGCAGAATTGTTTAAATGCCATAGAAGTATATCTAGGGCCATTATCTGTTTGTGTGGATTTGGTATCCCTACAATAGCAAAACAATGGCATAAATGATCAATCACACCTTGTGTAGCCTCTGAACTATGTGCTGTTGCCATTGCACATGAATCAAATGTATCTACAGTAACATGAATGAATTTCATTTTTTTTCCAAAAGATTATAAGAGTCACATCCATCTGCCACAATTCATTAGGAATGTGGCTTCTAGGATTCTTAGAATTTGGAGGGGTAGGTAAATATGACAGGATATTACTATATTCCTTGCTTGCTCTCTGGTGACTTTAAATTCTTTCCTTAATAAAGAGACATTCTAGTGAAATTTTTCGTGACACTGCCTAGCTTGCTCTTCTACTAAGCTTATAAGAGTAGAAGGGTTAATTGATCAGCCCTATGATTGCCTTCATATATAGGCCTATGCAATTCAGTGTGGGAATGTATATATTCAAAAAGGATTATATTTATCTCTTATAACTTCTTGTAATTCTTTAAAGACTTGATATAATTTTTCATCAGTGCTATGTTTAACAAAAGCTGTTTCTATGTATCTGACCACATGATAACTATACTTACTATCCATAAAAAATGTCAAGGGTTTGTAGCTGTTTTATTAATAGAATTAATTAGGCATATAATTCATTCTTTTGTTTTGATTAAAAAATTATTTTTTTTAATTGCATTTATACTTGGACCCACAGGTCTAGAACAAGGTCCATCGCATTGTTCAAAAATTTCAGGAAACTTAAGAGTATCATAACTTCGGATATTTTCCCTCATTACCTCTATAGAGCAATCAATCATTAACTCCAGGCTTTGACATCATTACAGTAAAGTAGCTCATATTGATAAAACTAGATCATATAACTTTTCAACATCTTGCTCATCAGTAAATTGCCTAACTATGGGGTTACATAATTTTCAATCTCCCAATCATTTTTCAAAGCCTCTCACATTTGTTCAGTATTATTGGAAATAATTCCAGTTAAGCTATAATTTTCCAATTTCTTATACAACCTTCTTCTAAAGTTACCATTTTTGCTTTTTTAAAATTAAAACATTAAATTCTTAACCTACATGAAACATGTTTCCATGCTGACATCTCATTCTCTTAAAGTTAACCTTATAACTAAATATCTGTTACACATAAATTTCTTTCACATCGCTGTTTTATAAGCTTATTTTCCTCATGCTCAAATATTCTTTTATTTTCAAAAAGAAAATAAGATTCTCTATGAATTTAGTTTTATATATAATAATTTCAAAAAATCCAATGTAGTTTTATATATAAAATAATTTCAAAAAATTCAATGTAAAACTTTTACCAATGCCAGGGTTACAGGATACATATATAATTTCTCCTTCTTAAATAACAGATATTAAATAAGTTACTTTGATCATACATATAAATATTCCCTTTAAGAAACACTAGGTGGAAGAAGACAGCTTTTCACAATCTCTGAGCCAAAAGACTTTGAGAAATATAACCTTGTTGGCAAGGTATTATTCTCAAGTTGTCTTTATAACAAATCTTTAGAAAGGTGATGGATGTTACTTCAATTCATCCATTTTTTGTTACTGTAACACAATATTAAAGTTTCAAAAAATTGTCTGAATCTGTTCTTATACAAAGTTTACTAATTAATACATACCACATTTCAATTTAATGTATGTTTGCTTTACTCCCTAAAATTCTGTAATACATAACAATTTCTTGAGGCTAGATGTTTCCAAAATTTTCTATATAGTTCTCTTAATAATCTTATAAATTCCAAACTCATATTCAAAATTACCCTAAATTATTTTCCTTTTCAAAGTATAAAAGTTTGCAAATCTTCTTATCTGTATCAGTGCTATTCTAACTTCTTAGTGCTTTAATTTAGAAGAGCTTTCTATCCTCACTGACAAAATGATGTTCTGGGAATTGGAGATTCCTCACATTTTGAGATATCAAGATAGTGTACACTAATTATATAACTTTACTGTTTATCATTCCTTGTTCACCCCCCAAATTTTTTTATCATATATATATATATATATATATTTATCATGCTAATTAAGACCAGTCCAAAAATAATTTTAGGGACAATTTCAATTTCTCTTAGGTCCCCCATAAGTATAATTTGCCAAATCAGTAAATAAAATTCTATTAGTCTATCAGACCAGAAAAGAAACACTATAAAATAAGAAAAAATAATAGAACCCCTTCTCCTCCAAAAACAACATGATTCTCAGGAAAATCTCCTTTTTGGGCTCCAATCATGAGTTTTGGGGAAAAAAAGAAGATCTAATTTTGAAAAGAGAGAATGGAAAGAAGATTGGCCAATCAGAACACAGAGAACAGCAAGCCTGAGAGAGAGCTGAGAGCTTCTCTCTACCTGTATTTTAAAGCAAACACATATAGACACATAAACGGAGTCAGAGATTTAGAACCAGAGAGGCCCCCCCCAAAAATCTGGGGAACCCCACTCTGCTTTAAACATTACACAAAGACAAAAAAACAACAGAATAACGCCACCAAAGGTGGCGAATCTTCCAAGAAACCAGAGGAAAAATGCAGAGAACCTTCCATTCCTTGCGAAAACCTAAAAAAAAAACTGTTGGGAAAATTAGAGGTTAGTATGGCAGAAAATTAGAGTAGACCAACATCTCACACCCTATACCAAGACCAAAAAGGGTACAGGATTTAGACAGAAATGACAGTATCATAAGCAAACTAGGAGATCAAGGAATAGTTTACCTGTCAGATCTATGGAAAGGGAAGCAGTTTATGACCAAGGGAGAGATGGAGAACATCATTAAAGACAAACTAGATAATTTTGATTACATTAAATTAAAGAGATTTTGCACAGAAAAAAAAAACACTTGTAACCAAGATCAAAAGAAATGTGTACATTGAAAAACAATTCATTTCTGTCAAAGGATTCATTTCTAAAATATATAGAGAACTTAGTCAAATTTATAAAAAAACAAGCCATTCCCCAATTAACAAATGGTCAAAGGATATGCAGAGGCAATTTACAGATGAGAAAATCAAAGTGATCCATAATCATATGAAATATTGTTCTAAATCTCTACTGATTAGAGAAATGCAAATTAAAGCATCTCTGAGGTACCACCTCACACCTCTCAGACTGGCCAATATGACCGGAAAGGACAATGATCGATGTTGGAAGGGATATGGGAAATTGGGGACACTAATGTGTTTTTGATAGAGCTGTGAACTCATCCAACCTTTTTGTTGAGTATTTTGGAATTATGCCCAAGGGGCAATAAAAATGTCTTTACCCTTTGATCCAGCAATACCACTACTGGGTCTATACGCTGAAGGGATCATGAAAAAGGATAAAAACATCACTTGTACAAAAATAATCATAGCAACCCTGTTTGTGGTGTCAAGGAATTGGAAATAGAATGAATGTCCATCAATTGGGGAATGGCTGTACAAATTGTGGTATATGTATATGATGGAACACTATTGTTCTATTAGAAACCATGAGGAATGGGAATTCAGAGAAGACTGGAAGGATTTGCATGAACTGATGCTGAGTGAGATGAGCAGAACCAGAACATTTACACTCTAATAGGAACATGGGTTGATGATCAGTCTTAAAGGATTTTTTCATTTCATCTGTGCAACAATCAGGGACAATTTTGGCATATCTGTGATGGAGAAAACCATCTGTATACAGAGAAAGAATTGTGGAATTTGAACAAAGACCAGGCTATTACCTTTAATTAAAAAATTATCTTATTATGTGATCTTGCTATCTCTTATATTTTGTTTTTTCCTTAAGGATATGATTTCTCTCTCAACACATTCAATTTTGATCAATGTATAGCATAGCAACAATGTAAAAATTTTCAGACTGCCTTCTGTGGGGAGTGAGGGGGAGGGAAGCAAGATTAGGGGGGAAATTGTAAAGTTCAAAAATAAATAAATTTTTAAAAAATCTAAAGAATTTTAAATTGCATCTTCCACCCCACCCCCAATTTTAACATATCTATGTGAGTAAGGTAGGTGAGAGTTTCTTTGCCAAGGCAGACCCTCATGGACCTTTTAAAGATCCCTCATTTAACCTGTTGATGGCATTGTCCTTATCAGATTCAAACTTTGGGTGAAGATAGAAGGTGCAAGTGCTATGTAAAAACTGATATTCTCTGAATATTCAAGTGTACTATAGGTTCTTAATGTGGTGTTCTTCTTATAGTCCTAATATTATTAGAACTGGTTTCATTAGGCCTGAATGAATTTTCACCAAATGAACTCATTACTGGAAAAATGATTTACTAAACTGAGCAAAGTTTTCTCACAGGAAGGTTTCAGCATCACTAACTAGAGGTTCTCCACAATGAAAGACTCTACTTCACGTAAATTCAATTCATGGGTGAGTCAAGACATCAACCTATGATGTCAGTTTTCAACAATTGTGTACCGATGAGGATTGTCTTATTCTTATTATGAAAAGTCATCTATAAAAGGACATGAGGGTTGGAATTTCATTGTCTGGTCACATTCTATACTTTTTTGCTTTGATGTTACAATAAACTTTAAATTTTCTCCTTCTTGATTTGCTTCTTAGGTCAGACCATTTACCAGACCTAAGATTTTTCCTCTCTGCTTCATCTCACCTGTCTCCAATGATCTTCCATAGAACTACAGAGTCTTCCTAAAGCACATTTCCCCTCTTCCAAAGACTCCAGCAACTTTCTATTTTACCTCTTCCCCTTCTCCCTGCCCCAATTCAGGCCTGTGATTTCAATAGTATAGGGAGATCTTGTCTGGAAACTCTTGCCACTGTTGTAACTGTGGTAGTATGTAATTTATAATCTTATCTGTCTGGAGTTCTGAGAGGTTAAGTGATTTGTTGGTGGTCATATAGCTAGTATACATCAGCAAAATTTGAACCCAGGTCTTCCTAACACCAAGATGTTCTTCTCTATCTTTACAATGCCAGGCTCTTTCTCAAAGGTGACTCGATAAATATCTATGGAATTGTTTTTTCCTCCTCACTGCCCCACATATCTACACTTGCTTATTTTATTCTTTCTCCATGAAACTACACTCTTCTTCTCTCCTATTTCCATTTAATGAAATTCTAACCATCTTTCAAGTCTGAGCTACTATGCCTCCTCCTTCTCCAGAAGTGTTCTCTCCATTTTCCCAATCTCCATGACTCTGTGTTCTTATGAGACTTCTGCAGTATTACTACAATATACCCTAAAAGCCTATGAGCTCCCAGAGGGAGGAGTATTTATTGAGGCATTATAGAATGGGGACCTGATTGTGTCCTATCTGCTTGGGATCTGCCCAGTGAAAATAAAATATTAATTGTGGAATGATCCAACATAAGAGCCTGATACAATGGGACAAACAATCTGGATACATAGGTTCTAATTCCAACAATAACATTTATTAGCCATGTGACCATGGGCTTAATTTTCTTTTAATTAATTCTCTTAATTGCTAGATTAATGCTTAACTCTTCTTCATAGGTGGAGAGAAAGGAGAAAAGGGAGTCCAGAGCTGTTGATGTATCATAGATTTTACATTTTAATATTTCAATTAATATTCCATTTAATCTCAGAGATTAATTTTGTACTCAGGCCTGTTGCCAAAACCTTGGACTTGGCAATAAGAGACAGTCAAGGAATATGCAAAGTAAATTTTCTTTGGAAATCTGGCAATAATCCAGACACAGAGATGATACTGTGGCAAGAATACTGACTGGTTCAATCAATCAGTAAGCATTTAAGAAGTCCTATGTACTTTGTCAAATATTGGGGATATAAAATAGTGCAAAAAACCCAAACCAAACCAACTGAGCAAGCAAAAACCACAACAAAAAGCCACCCGCACTGCAGCCCAAGCCAAACAAAAACAAAAAACCAGAACCTGCTTTCTAGAATGTCACATTTGAATGGAGTAGACAACAGGCAAACAGCTATGTGTAAATAATAGATACAATTTATATTAGAGATTATCTCAGAAGGAAGGTATGAAGATTAAGGAGGATGGTGAAAGGTTTCGTGAAGAAGACACAACTTTAACTGAGACTTGAGAATACCAAAGAAGCCAGGTAGGTACCAGATAGGTACAAAGGAGAGAGAGCATTCCAGAAAGGGGGGGTGGGGGATAATCAGTGAAAGTGACATAAACTGGGAAAAGGATTTTCTTAGGTAAGGAACTGCAAAAAAAGGCTAGAGTCACTGGATTTTCAGAGTATGGGGTATGGTAGTGGGCTTCAGGTATAAAGTATAAGGAAATTGGAAAGGGAAGAAGAGGGCTTCTGGAGGGCTTCAAAATGTCAAACGGTAAATTTTATATTTGATTCTGGAGGTAATATGGAGGCACTGGAATTTAATGGGGGAGGGGGAGAATGATAAGTCAGACCTGTGCTTTTAAGTATATTATTTTGACAGCTGGATGAAGGATAGACTGACTGGAGCAGGTTGAGATTTGAGGTAGAGAGGCCAATAGAAAACTACTACATTAGTCCAGTGCAGTGATGAGAACCTGAACCAGGATGGTGTCAGTGCCAGAGGAGAAAAGGAAGCATATGCTAGAGATGTTACAAAGGTAAAAAAAAAATCAAAAGGACTTAATATCAATTGTCCCTGACAGATGGATTCTACCTCTTGTGGTGTGAGATCATTAAAAAAAAAGATTGATTCAGTATTTGCTTATGGTTGAAAATGAAAGGAAATTGATGAAACTTATTATATTGTTAGAATCTAAGCCTCCAGAACTTCCTTCTAAGCCTTCTAGAATCTAAGCCTTCCAGAACTTTCTTCTAAGCCCCCAGAAACTCCCAGTCCTCCTGTTCTAGATACCCATAGCTCCCAGAAGACTCTTAAAGCCCCCACCCCCATTTCCAAGTATCTATTAGACCTCTGGGTGCCTCTGCCTCTGCAGAACCCAGCCAGTAGCTGGGTATACCCCTACTCAAAGAAAAACTATTCCTTCTTTTTCTCTGCCCTTACTACCTTGGCTGTAGATTATCTTTATAGAGAGAAAACAAATGGAAGGAAATCTTTTTTTCCTGTTTTGTAGAAGTTTATGACATCATAAAAAAATTGTAGAAGTTTAGAAAGTAAAATTTGTAAATAAAATGTATATATCTTTACTTGTAAATCATTATAGGATGGTTTAAAAGTTTTTGTAATTGATAAAACCTCCTTAGAGGATTTTTGGAGGTTTGCATCTAGGATTGAAATTAAGTGCAAAGAGCACAGGCCTCTTTCTCCTTCCTTGAGGCGAGTAGCTGTAGTGTTCTAGTAGAAGATTATTTCACCTTCTAGATGATAAATAGAATTGAAGCTACTGTGATACAATTCAACAAAATTTAGTTGTCTAGGTAAATAAATAGTTAAATTGACTAAGTTGAAATAGATACTGCAACTTAAGAATAATTCAGAAATTAATTGATATTGTAGAAGGAAATCTATGCAGGAAAGATTTAATAGAATGTTAGACTAGAGTATGGTTGGAAATGAGGACTTAAGAAAAGTTGTAAGGGGGGCAGCTAGGTGATCCAGTGAATAGAGCACTGGCCCTGGAATCAGGAGGACCTGAGTTCAATTCCAGCCTCAGACACTTAATAATTACCTAGCTGTGTGGCCTTGGGCAAATCACTTAACCCCATTGCCTTGCAAAGAAAAAAGAAAAGAAAAGGAAAGAAGAGAAAAGAAGAGAAAAGAAGAGAAAAGAAGAGAAAAGAAAAGAAAAGAAAAGAAAAGAAAAGAAAAGAAAAGAAAAGAAAAGAAAAGAAAAGAAAAGAAAAGAAAAGAAAAGTAGTAAGGGCAAAATGAAATGTAAATTTAGAGTGTAACAAGAAGGGTGCAGGGTGGAGTTTGTCCATTGTAAGGGGAAAAATAACTGCCAGAGAGAGAGAGTTTAAGTAAATAGAGATAAGAGATGAAAAAGTAGAATGTTGAAAAAAAAAAGATGGAATTCCTTTGCACTAACAGTGTGGATAAGAAAATTGTAAACAAAGAGTTTTGAATTTTGGAACCAGAGGTTCAGAAAGATTTTTTTATCTCATTTAAATAAGGATATCAGGAACGTTTTGGAGATAAGTCTACTAAAAATTTCAGACAGATGACATTCTACCAAGTTATGGCATTTAACAAATGGATTCTATAGAAATATATATTTTAAAATTTATTTTGTTTTTAATTTGTGGAATAAAACAAGCATTTCCATAATATAGTGTAATAAAAAAAGATAATTGCATATGAAACTTCAAATCTATTGTAAAAGTTAATAGTTTTTACAGCTTATGCTGTTGGCAAAAGTCTAAATTTTCAATCTATAACTGAGTTTTATGAGTTTGGAATTCCTATCTCTATTATTATAATTGTTTTTAGCAATCACAGGAAGACATATAATTAGAATTTGGGAACCTGACATTATTTTTGTGAGAACCACATAAATTTCTATTATTTGTCAAGTATGCAAGATAGCAATGTAAGGATAACATATTTATGAGCAAATGTGTAACCGAATTTACTTGCAACCAGAAATTTTAATTATCCCCTTGTTTCTTCTTAATCTATAAATACTCTCTCTATTCAGATCTTTACCATAAAGGTCTCTACCTATAGGTTTTATGTTAAGTTTTAAAGAATAAAACTTCATGTCTAACCTATATTTTCTTTTATTTTTGACATCTTATTTTATTTTTCCAATTATATGGTTATGAAAGTTATTCAACATTCATCTACATTCATATGTATATTTATAAGTTATATAATTTCCTTCTATCCTCTCTTTCCATCCCCCTCCCCTTAGCAGAGAACAGTCTGGTAAACATTGTACATACACATTTGTGTTTAACATGTTTAAAGATTAGTCATTTTCTGTATAGCAATTAGGACTAAGGGAAAAGAAAGAAAACCATGAAGTAAGGAAAAATATGAGAGAAATTTTTAAAAAGTGAACGCAATGTTCATTCAGATTCTGTAGGGTTTTTTTTGTTTTGTTTTTCTTCCTCTGGATGTGAGTAGCATTGTCCATAACAGTTGTCATGGAGTTGTCCTAGATCTTGCTGAGAGGAGCTGCATCCATCAGGGATGATCAACTCAGTGTTGTTGTTAATGTGTACTCATCAGATCCTGTGATTCCTTTCATGCTTCTTTAGAGTCTGATCATTTATGAATTCTTATAGAACAATAGTATTCCTTAACATTCATATATCATAACTTCCTCAATCATTCCCCAGTTGATGTATATCCCCTCAATTTCTAATTCTTTATCACTATAAAAGAGCTGCTATGGATATTTTGTAACTTGTGGACCTTTTTCCATTTTTTATGATTTGTTCTGGTTATAGGCCTAGTATTGGTACTGCTGGGTCAGAGGGGAAGATTAGTTTTATTGCTCTTTGGGCATAGATCCACATTGCTCTCCAGAATGTTTCACAGCTCCACCAATTTCGCATTAATGGCCCACTCCTCCCACATTCTCTCTAACACTGATCATTTTCCCTTTTTGGTTTTTTAGCCAATCTGATAAATATAAAGTGATATCTCCTCATTGTTTTAATTTGCATTTCTCTCATCAGTAATGGTTTAGAACATTTTTTCATATGATTATATATAGCTTTAATTTCTTCATTTGAAAACTGCCTGTTCATATCCTTCGATCATTTATGAATTGGGGAAAGACTTGTAACCTTATAAATTTAATTCAATTTTTATATATTTTTAGAAATGAGACCTTTATCCAAACCCTAACTATGAAAATTGTTCCCCAGCTTTCTATTTTTTCCTTCAAATCCTGGCAGCATTGGTTTTATTAGTGCAAAAATCTTTTAATTTAATATAGTCAAAATCATCCATTTTGCAATTTACAATGTATTCCATTTCTTGTTTGGTGATAAATGATTCCATAGATCCAACAGATAGAGTATTTCTTTCTTTTTTTTTAAAGTTTTTTTGCAAGGCAATGGGATTAAGTGGCTTGCCCAAGGTCACACAGTTAGGTAATTATTAAATGTCTGAGGCTGGATTTGAACTCGGGTACTCTTGACTCCAGGGCCAGTGCTCTATCCACTGAGCAACCTAGTTGCCTTTAGATAGAATATTTCTATTTTTTTTTTTTTAGATTTTTGCAAGGCAAATGGGGTTAAGTGGCTTGCCCAAGGCCACACAGCTAGGCAATTATTAAGTGTCTGAGACCGGATTTGAACCCAGGTACTCCTGACTCCAAGGCCGGTGCTTTATCCACTATGCCACCTAGCCGCCCTTAGAATATTTCTTAATCTATTACTTGGTCTATGGTATAAATCCTGTTTCCATTTTGACATTATTTTGTTATAGGGTGTGAGATGTGGGTTTATGCCTAGTTTTCACCACTATTTTTCAGTTTTTACATCAAATTTTTGTCAAATAGTGAGTTCTTATCCCAGAAACTAATGTCTTTGGATTTATCAAACAGTACATTGCTATAGCCATTTACTACTGTTTCTTTTGAACCTGTCTTAATCCATTGGTTCATTACTCTATACTAGGCAGTTTTGATGACTGCTGCCTTCATTTTAGAAATTATAGAGCAAGGCCAACTTACTTTAATTTTTTCATCAGTTCCCTTGATATTCTTGACCTTTTGTTGCTCTAGATGAATTTTGTTAGTATTTTTTCCTAGCTCGGTAAAATAGTTATTTGGTAGTTTGATGGGTATGGCACTGAATAAGTAATTTAATTTGGGTAGAATTGTCATTTTTATTATATTAGCTCAACCTAACCCTGAGTAATAGACATTTTTCCAATTGTTAAGAACTGATTTTATTTGTGTGAAAAATGCTTTGTAATTTTGCTCATATAGTTTCTGGGTTTATCTTGGGAGGTAGATTCCCAAGTATTTAATGTTGCCTGCAGTTACTTTAAATGGAATCTCTCTTTCTATCTCTTGTTCTTGGGCTTTGTTGTTCATATAGAAATGATTATAATTTATGCAGGTTTATTTTATATCCTACTTTACTGAATTTATGAATTGTTTTAGATGATTTTCTTGGGTTCTCTACATAACTTATATTTTCTGTAATTTTATTTTATTTTAACTCTAAATTTATAAGATTTGTGCTATTCTGTACAACTTGTTAGTTCTTTTTTGTAGTATGGAATTATTTAAAAATACCATACTAAAATTCTCTCCTTGAAATATCATTTAAAAGGTGAATCTCAATCTGAAGGGCCTTATGGGTTCTCTCCAAAGAGAGAGAAATAGGAGGGAGAGATTGCCCTGATAAGTTTTTGAAAGTGAGCTAATCAACAGTAAAGCTCTATAATTTGAAGTACTGGCTCCTAGTGGACCTTGGAAAAATTGAGATTTTTGAATATGATCATTTTTGCTTGTAAATTCATATTTGATTTGGTTGTAGTTTGCCCTGAAACTAATTATAATTTGATCTCATTTAGGTTAAGTTGTGTTCACTAACAGCAACATGATTGATGTAACTTCTCTCAGTAGTTCTGTGATCAAGGGCAATCCTGAGAGACATGTAATGGAAAATGCCATCCATGTCCAGGGGAAAAAACTATGAATTCAGAATGCAGACCAAAGCATAATATGTTCATTTTTTAAAAAAATTCTTTTCTTTCTTTCTCATGTATTTTCTCTTTTGGTTCTAGTTCTTCTTGCACAGATTAACTAATATAGAGATATATTAAACACAATTTCACATGTACAACCTATATCAGATTGTTTGCTGCCATGGGGAGGGTAATGGGAAGGGGTGGTGGCGGAAAAATGTAGACTCAAAAGCTTACAAAAGGATGAAACTATCTTTGCATATAATTTGAAAATAAAGATATAAATAAGGGGGAAAAGATTGAAATGTGTTTTTTGGCTAGGGTAATTGCTTTGTTTTGTTTTAACAAGGCAATGGGGCTAAGTGACTTGCCCAAGGTCACACAGCTAGATAATTAAGTGACTGGGGCTGGATTTGAACTCAGGTCATCCTGACTCCAGGGCCGGTGCTCTATCCACTGAGTTGCCCCATTGGCTAAGATAATTGTGGTAAATCAAACATAATGAAAATTTTATTTGTTATTTGTCTTTAAGGTGATCTATTTCAAAACTACATGAATTAAAAATATCTGAGTTCAAATTTGGTTTTAGTAATATGACCTTGAGCAAGTCACTTCACCTATATTGGCCTCAGTTTCCTCATCTGCAACATGGGATAATAATAGCACATATTTTTTAGGGTTGTTGTGAGGATAAAATGACATAGTAATTGTTAAATGTTTAGCATAGTGCTTGTTAGCTATTATTTATTTTTGCAAGGCAATGGGGTTAAGTAACTTGCCCAAGGTCACATAGCTATGTAATTATTAAGTGTCTGAGACTGGATTGAACTCAGGTTGTCCTGAATCCAGGGCCAGTTAGCTGCCCTATTATTATTTTTATAAAGTGTTATTACTCTATACTGATTTTTGAACATGATTGACATAGAATGCCAAACTGATAGATGATTATTTTCCATATAAGAAGAAATGCATTCAAATGAATTGATGTTATTTAACTGGGGAAAAGTTTTGTTATATTTTAAAATATATTATATATTTATATTAAAATAATATTGCTTATATTATTATTAGACTTCTTATTTTCCTTGTACTATGATTTTGTGGAAATCATTGTATAAGTACTGCTGTTATTTTGAGAAAATGATACATCCAGGGTATTACAATTACAGAGTTTTGGGGGGTTTTTGGTTTTTTTGCAGCTGTTCAGAGATAATTCTGGAGACTGGTAAATTTTTGGTTATTCCTAGCTCTTCCTAGGTTGTATTGTGTAAACCCTGGAACTGTGACCAGGGTCTCTGTTCCCCTGAGGCCATAAGCTCTGAGGTGCCAGAGCTACTCCTCACACTGAGCCTTACACCCAAGACTGACTCAGATTCAAGTCCTGTATAGGCAATGTAACTGCCCCTAGTGTCAGCAAAGGGACCCTTTAAATCTCCTTCTGATCCATTTTCTAACCCTTTTGTCGTCTCTGGGTTGAGAGATCTGGAAACTGCCACTTATGTCACTGATTCAGTTACTCCAACACCTTCTCCTGATTTTATGGGACCATGTCTGCAGTGGCAGTCTGTATTGGACTATGTTCCTATCTCATCTTATTGCAACAGACCTTTCCTGTGAATCTTAGAGGTTGTATTAGGCAGGAAAACTGCTTCAATCTATCTTTTTTTGTGGGTTCTACCACACTAGAATTTGTTTAGAGTCATTATTTGAGTAAAGGAGGGTTTGGAGCAGAGCACAGGTGAGTCCCCGTCTTTACTCTGCCATCTTTACTCTATGTCCAAAATTCTCGTTTAATCTTGTAATTATTAAATTATGAATATAGTCACAATGCTTTCAACCATTAAGTATTTAGTTGTGTATATTTGCTTTAAAATAGAGATTATAAAACTTATTGTTTGGGGAAAATGATATCATATCTCTTAAGTTTTCTTTATCTGTGAGGTTTCTTGGGACTTTCTGTTTGAGCAGGGTCATGCAATTTTGGGAGAGGCTGCTGAAGATTATAATAAAGAGTGAGTTTTACCTGATAGACTTACAAGTGATGACTTGTAAGTATTATGAAAGTGGATCTTTGAATCAACTGAGTAATAAGAGACTTTTGATTTATATATTTTATTTTGGCATGTGATTCATAGGCAACATGAGTATCTATTAATATCTATTATCTATCTTATAGCAGATAACATTTTTCTGGGTTTTTTTTGAATCAACTATCATGTATTCACTGTGTGAAACTTGAGAATATGACAACTTTTCAATTCTAAACGATTGATTTCTGTTCCAGGATGATTTAAAATAGAAAGAATAAGTTAGATAAGGTCTTATAAATACTCTATGTGTTCTTACTGTTAGTGGTTATTAAAACATGAGAAAAACAGTAATAACTCATTCCTAAAATAATGATTAGTGAAATTTTGCTATTAGAGAATTTTTTTTTGTTTGAGTTAAAATCTCTTGGACCTGTAATTTTATCTTATTCTGGGTTTTGATTTCAGGTATGATTGTATGAAATAGTATGTGCTGCTCAAAGGGAGCATGCTCTAAGATCAGCTATAGGTAAAAATCTCTATGCAGGAAAGTTGACGAGGTAAAAGTAAGATCCTTTTATCTCAAAGGATCTCAATTTCACTGTCTTGTTTTTTCCATGCTAAACAAGAAAATTTCCTACCTGGTTAATTTTGAACATGAGTATGATGTCCTGTGAATACTGTGGAACATTCCTGCATGATTGACTGCTAACTATAAATTTTTTTTTCCTGGAATCAAATAGAGCTAGGGGTTTGTTTTTCTCCCTTGTTCAGTTTGTGCCGTTTTGGGGACATTGTTATAACAATGTATTCCTTTTTCCTTTTATAGAAAATGTTTGTAATCAGGACAGGTCACCAGTATAAATTTTTGTCATTGCAATATTAAATTTTTAATTAACACTGAAACATCTCTGAGTTACTAAAATAGGAGGCAACTATGAAAGATTTTATTTTTTTATCCAAATTTGAGGTCAACTCCATATCCTAAATGATTAGATGAATGAGTTCTTAAGCTTGCCTTCCCTTTGCTAATAGTTATATTCATATTTAGATTAGGTCCTAAAAGTAGCTCATTCTTTTAGGGTAATACGATGATAATATATGCCCTAAAAAGAAGGGAAAATGGTAAAGATATAAGAGTAAAAGTTTTAAATTTTAATCAAGTAGAAAAATATGAAGAAAGCAACAAAGTTAATCTTTTTTTTTCAAGAACCAGGATACAATCTCAAGAATTAGGATACAATTTTTTCAAGAACTAGGCTACAATTCCAAATGTTTCTAATGGTAAAAACAGACTCTGAGTATGTTTTAGGAGTAAATTCTCAAAATTAGATCGAAGATTTTATATATAAAATTGCATTAATAAATCTAAAGGAAATTTAAAATCACATTCTTTTACTATTTTGAAGTCTCTGTCTTCCAAAGGGCTCATTTTCCCAAGTCAGGCCCTCACAGACTCTTTTTTAATTCCTCTTTCAGTCTGTTGTCAGCATTGTTCATAATAGGAACAGGATTCAGGTATAGATAGCAAGAACAAAATGTTTCCCCCCTTTAGTTCTAATTTTTCTGTCATAACAGTAATAATATAGATACTAATACATTAATATGATTATACATGTACAACTTTTACCAGATTGTTTATGACCATAGAGAGGAGGGAGGAAAAGGAAGAAGGAGAAAAAATGTGGCACTCATAAACTTGAGAATAGATGAATATTGAAAACTACCTTTGCATGTAATTGGAAAAATAAAATTAAAATATTTTTAAAAGAGAGTAAGAGCAAGGGGTATGCAAAACTGAAATTCTGTAAAGTTTCAGGTGAATTATGAGTTTCTAATTTGATGTTCTATAGTTCTTTGTTCTATAGTCATTAGTTCTATAGTTCTATAGTCATTAGTAGGATTCACTCCATAAGATTTCAACTAGTTTTAGCACATGAAGTAGTTACTGGAAAATCAAATTTGGAATGTTATAGTAAATGGAATCTTGTTACTTGTAAATTTTGGCACTATTGAATAGGTAATCTTTACAAGTCATCTGGAACCAGAAAAGTGGGTCTACTAAGAGGAATCCTTTCCAAAACTGCTCTGAGAGTGAAACCTACTCCAGAGTTTCCAAGAAAAGATGTTTTAGGAACTAGAAGACTACATGGAACATCTGGGTTTCAAAATGTAGTTTCTTATTACATGGGCATTGGGAATGGGTTACTAGGAACAAGGAGATTTGATGTTATTTAATATTGATGATCATTATTATATTATTTTGCTTTAATATTTCATGGTGTCTATGTTTACCTGCAAGAGTGGTAATGTCCAAATTCCTTTATTTTTGGTTCCAGAACCAGGGCCATTTCTCTTCAATAAAATCCTGTTTTCTGTTTATATCAATAGAATTTATATTGACCAAAATTTCATATATGAAAATAATATTAACTTTGACATTCTTTAAGTAGAAGAAAAGGGAAGTATGAATTTGCTAAAGTGATCTTGTTATATTCCTCAGCCATCCTAGCTAATTGATGTTATATAAATTTCTCCTCTCAGTCAATCCTTAAAATTAGTGCTTCAATTTGTAATCTGACATAGTTTACCTATAGAGTCTGGTTAATAAGATTTGTCAGTTTAAAGAATGTATAAGATTATAACTGTTTAACTAAGTTTGATCAACTTTTATGGCATTGAAGGAAACATGGGATTTTGATTTATCTCTTTTGATGATACTCATGACTACAGTCAATGTATTTCCTAGTATAATTTAAGTCCTTTGATTTACAGCCTCATGATGACTAAAAAGACTTCTTATGCCCTCCTTGGGATAATTCACTATTTCTGTCTTTGGATCTCTGACTGCTCTGTGATTGTCAGATCCTTGGAAAGTCTTACCCCCAAGGACACTCCTGACCGTTCCTTATACTTCTTCAAATCAGTTCCTTGTCCCTGACTCATATGAGGGCATTGTTCTTCATCTTACCCTAACCGTCCAATCACTTCAACTTATTTGTTAAAAATTTGATCCATGAGTTGTAAACTGATGCAATCATCCTGAAGAAATTTGGAACCATGCCCAAAGTGCAATAAAATTGTGCATACCCTTTGATCCAGCAATATCTCAACCTAGATCTGTATCTCAATGAGATCATAAAAAAGGTACAAGGGCCTGTTTGTACAAAAATAATTATAGTAGCTCTTTTTGTGGTGGCAAAAATTGGAAATTGAAAGAATGCTCTTCTAATGGGGAATGGTTGAACAAGTTATGATATATGAATGTAATGGAATACTATTGTACTGTAAGAAATGATGAACAGATGGTTTTCAGAAAAACTTGGAAAGACTTACATGAATTGATGCTGAGTGAAGTGAACAGAACCAGGAAAACATTGTATATAGTAACAGTAACACTGTGCACTGATCAACTAAGTTTGATTTAACTCTTCTCAGCAATACAATAAGTCAAAAGACTTATGACAGAAAACACTATCCATATCCAGAGAAAGAACTGTAAGAACTTGAGTGCAGATCAAAGCATATTATTTTTACTTTGGGGGGATTTTTGGGTAGATGTTACCTTTTATGTTTCTTCTTTCACAATATGACTAGTTTGTAAATATGTTTTCATGATTGCAGATGTATAACCTATATTAGATTGCTTGTCATCTTGGGGAGGGAGGAGGGAAGGAGAAAAATTTGGAATTCAACATCTTATAATATAATTAGAAAAACACTGTCTACAAAAATAGTTGCTCAGATACAATGCATGAGTCTAAAATGTTATTTATGGGGGCATCTAGGTGGTGCAGTGAATAAAACACAGGCCCTGGAGTCAGGAGTACCTGGGTTCAAATCCAGACTCAGACACTTAATAATTACCTAGCTGTGTGGCCTTGGGCAAGCCACTTAACCCCATTTGACTTGCAAAAATCTAAAAACAAACAAACAAATAGATAAATAAAATATTACTTATGATTTAACATCTTATTTTACTTTTGTTCTTGAAGAAGACCACAACATCAAGGTGGTGGTGCTATAATAAGCAAGTGAATTAAAATTGAGTAAGGAGGTGCTGTGCTAAGTCACCAGCCTCACTTTTTCCACCGGAGCTTTCTGGGTCCAATAGCCATCCACAAATCAGATCAACTGGAGATGATCCTGGATGTGAAGCATTCAGGGTTAAGTGACTTGCCCAAGGTCAGCCAGCTATCAATTTTTAAGTGTCTGAGGTCAGATGTGAACTCAAGTCCTCCTGACTATAGGACTTCTGCTCTATTCACTGCACCACATAGCTTCCATACTGCCAGATGATGTCACATTGAAGTATATTTGAATAATTGTAATCTCTTTATTGAGTAATGTGAAAGGCTCAAATATAATATGAAATATGGGAAAAAAAGAATTTGATCCATGGTCCTTAGTTTAGTCAGGTTACTGGGCTTATAGCATAAAAAGGGGAATTGTGAATCCAGAGTTGCTCCATGTTTGAGCAATTTGGAACTATGCCCAAAGTACAGGTCTATATCTCTCATTAGTGCTTGAAATGAGAGTAAACTATCCCATGGTATCTTTTTGTGTGAGTTGCTCTGTGAGAGTCCTACTCTACCCCACCCACAATTATACTATATTCCATTCTGGTAGAAACTTCTAACCGTGAAACTGATAAAAGATTTTTTGGCACCAAATCCTTAGTGAGGGAGACCTTGACAAATTAGCTTTGCCCCATTCTCCTACTCTGAAACCTATATAAATCTTGTATACTATTTGTTCAAGAAGTCTTTGCACCTTTGGGTTAAAACTGTCCATCTGACAAATTTAATAAACCCTATTTGATCTAAATTTTTTTTCTTGGTCAGTATTGTTGTAGGCATCAACAGTTACACCAAGATTCTGTGATTATGGAAAGTCTAACCCAAGGACATAATTTATCCATATGATTAATGGAACCTGATGAACACAATAACATTTCTTTTTCTATAGTTTCCTAATTTGTAGGTGATGTTAAATGGTCATTACCTCCTATCACTGTTACTTTCTCTGAACTTGTTGTGGTGAGGAATTATTATGAGTTAGAGCAGAAAATATGAGGAGGGCAATTTCTTATGATCACAGCATAACACCAGCTCTATATCAATGAATAGTAAGAGGGAGCAAGCATCTTGACTTTGCCACAAGACAGTTTTCAGACTCCTTTGTGAAATTTAAATCATTCTTCTATATCAAATAAGTTAATTTGGCCCATCTTTTAAGTTCCAAAGGTTCCCTTATGCTGGAATTTGGCAGACTGGGAGTATGGTGGGAATCACTCCACATAGGCTAGATTAATTTTCCCCTAAAAGGCAATGAAACCATCCTCAAGATTTCCTTGGTTTAGGGGACTAAGAACTGATAAATCATCTTGATTGCTTAAAAAATATCAGCCACAAGGTTTTGGAGAGTTCTTTGGTCTTGACAATATTGCTATCTGGGGCGACTAACATGGCATAATACATTTAGGGGAAATGCATCAACTAAATCAGTGCTGCATCCTTGCTCAATATCTTTTCCATGAAATTGTTAAGTAAACTGCACTTTGTTAATTGTTAGATGGCCTAAAAGTGTTTCATTTTATTCCAGTACTGGACCTGAACACCAGACTAGTCTTATTCAAGCATATTCTAAAATAGTAAGAAAAAGTGAGTTAAAATAAACAGAGAAATTTCCTAATTTTTACCCTTTTTCATAAATCAAAAGGAAAATTCACATTTATTAATAGCAAACCTCTAAAAGGCATTGTTGATTTACAAAACAAATTATATTTGGGCTTGATCTTGAAGAAACTTCCTATCGATGTCATCTCAGGAATTTAAATGAATAGTAAGCTTCATTCTGGCTTACACATATTACTAAGTTACAATTTGTTTTTATTATTAATTCTTTGGTGTTTAATAAGTTTTGCTTTCTGACTGAAGGTTTTCTCCAGTCTTTACATTTGTAGGGTTTTACTCCAGTGTGAATTCTGTTATGCTGAATTAGAATTGAACTCTGAGTGAAGGTTTTTCCACATTCATTACTTTTAGAAGGTTTTTCTCTTGTGTGAATTATCTGATGTTGAATAAGATGTGAATGCTGGATGAAGGATTTTCCACATTCACTGCATATATGATTTTTCTTCAGTGTGGATTCTCTGGTGATGATTAAGATTGGACTTGCTACTAAAGGTTTTCTCACATTCATGACATTCATAGGGTTTATCTCCAGTATGAATACTGTGGTCCTCATCAAATTTTCCCCACATTTACCACCTGCATAAAGCTTCTCTTTGGTATAAACTCTCTGATGAAAAATAAAGGATGAGGTCTTCTTGAAGGCCTTTCCACATTCAATGCATTCATAAGGAGTTTCTTCAGTGTGAATTTTCTGATATTCCACAAGTTTTGATTTCTGGCTAAAAGTTTTTCTGCCTTAATCACATTCATGAGGTATCTGCCCAGTGTGAATTCTCTGTGAGTTAGGATTGATTTTTGAATGAATGACTTCCCACATTCACTGCATCTCTAGGGTTTCCCTATTGTGGGATTTCTCTGATGTTGAATAAGATTTGATATCCAACTGAAAGTTTTTCCATATTCATTATATTTATAGGACTGATCTCCAGTATGGATGATCTAATGCTTAAGAAGAGCTGCACTTTGCTTAAAGGCTTTCCAACATTCATTATATTCATAGGATTTCTCTTCAGTATGCCTAATGATGCCTAATGAGAGCTGAGCTATAGCTGAAAGTTTTGTCACATTCATTGCATTTAAAGGGTTTTTCTCCAGTATGAATTTTCTAATGTTTATTAAGGTTTGAACTTTCCCTGAATGCTATTCCACATCCTTTACATTCATATGGTTTCTCATCAGTATGAATTTGCTGAAATTTGACAAGATTTGAGATTCCCCTGAAAGCCTCTCTGCATTCATTACATTCAGAAGGCTTTTCTCCATGGTGGATTCTCTGATGGTTAATAAGACTTGAACTTTGACTGAAAGCTTTCCCACATTCATTACATTCATAGGATCTCTCCCCAGAATGAATTCTCCTATGTCAAATAAGTTGTGAGTTTCCTCTAAAGGTTTTCCCACACTCATTATATTTATATAGCTTCTCGCATGTATGAATTCTGTGGTGTTGAATGAGTGTTGAACTGTGATTGAAAGATTTACCACATTGCTTACTTCCATAAGGGTTTTTCTGCAGTGTGAATTCTCTGATGCTCAATAAGGATTAAGTTCTTACTGAAGGTTTTGCCACAATCATCACTTTCAAAGGATTTCTCTCCAGTATGAGTTCTCTGATGTTCAATAAGATGTGATCTTTGACCAAAGACTTTTCCACATTCATTACATTTATTGGGTTTCTCATCAATATGAATTTTCGCATGCTCACTCAGGTTTAAATTCTCTGAAGCTTTGGTTACAGGTTTCACACTGATCCAGTGTTTTCCCTGTAGGAACTCTCAAGTGTATAACAGGGTTTGGATTAAGATTAAATTTTCCAAATTCACTACATTCTTGGCCTTGTTCCTTTGCATGATTTTTCTGGTAAATCATTGTCATTGATCTGAAATTTCTTTTTAGGGAAAGGTGTTTGTTCAATTTTTCTACCTTGAGATCTGTTCAATGCTTATTTTCAAACTTTCCCTCATGTTCAATGGTTTCTTTAAGCAAAGGTCCCTGAGGGATATTCATTATAGGACATTTTACTCTCTGTCTCTGGAATTCTATTTCTTCAGACATTCCCTGCTTTAGAATCACTTCCTTGTTCTCAGGGGTGGTCTCACATAATGTGAAATAATGAAAAAATGATGTTTCATATGAAAGAAACCACTAGGGCAAGAATAGGACAAACAAAAATAAGTTGTATTCTAATTCTTCTGGCTATTTAACCACTCTCTTGAGAACAGACTTCCCTTACTTCCATTTTCTAATCTTCTTCTAAGGATTGGGAAAGTATGGGAGAGCAAAACCATTATGTTCCATAGCCCACGATATTTTAACAGTTAACAGGTTTATTAAAAGATCTCCTTGTGTGCCCAGCACATGCTAAGAGGATATTTTATGTCTTACATTTCCTTTCAAATCTTTAGTTGCAACAGCCAGCCCCAGAGGATTTTAATCTCTTCAGAGGAAGTGTAAGGTGGGGAACACCTTAAGGGAGATGACCAAAGAGAAAGAATTGCAGAAGCTAGTGGGGTATAAAGAAAAGAACACTGGATTTGGAGTCAGAAAACCAGGTTTTAAATTCCTATTCCAATATTTCCTAGTTGAATGACCACAGGCAAGTAATTTAACCTTTCTAGCCTCACCTTTTTTCATTTGTGAGGAGATAATATATGCCAACCAAGAGTCCTATGAAGAAAATACATGTAAACTTTAAAGTGCTACATATGTGTGATATAAAAAAATTAGATAATTTTTTTCTTCCTTAGAATGATTAAAGTTGGTGTGTGTGTGTGTGTGTGTGTGTGTGTATGAATGTGTGTGAAGAGGCCTGAAGGAGGGGAGGAGCCCTTAAAGGGGCTGAGATGAAAAGCAAGGGGGAGGGTGGGGAGGGTGGGAAGAGAGGTCCTGAAAGTAGCTAAATGGCACCTGGGAGAAGCCTGATGTCTCATTGCATACTCTTAGTCCAATAAGCACACATACAGGTGCAGTTATTTTTCTTCAATATACAAATACCAGGTTATATAATCAATAAAGGTATCACTCAATCTAACAAATGTTTTTTGAGACCTGTGTGCCCAACCTGTCATTAGGCCTCATGAGGAATTAAAGAGGAGGCAGACAGGCGCTCCACCTACCGTCAGGGGGTTGAGGCAGGGGGAGGGGGAGAATGGGGTTGGGGTAGAGACAAAATTAAACTGATGAGACTTTTAAATTCCATGCTGTAAGATTCTAACTGATAGTAGGCTGCAAGCATTCAGAGAAGGGAGAGATTGGTTATGAGATATTTTAGGCCTTAGTGATCTTATCTATTTTTAAGGTTTCAAATAATTTCTATATGATGTCTCAGAAATCTGTATTGTCAGTTCTGACTTTTATCTCAAGTTTCTGATCCATATCCCCAAAGGTTTATAGAAAATGTGTTGATGAACACTTTAAACTTAACATGTCTACAAATAATTCATTTTCCACCAAAACTTGCTGCCCTCTCTAATGATTTTCTTATGAGATTTCTCTTATTGCAACCACAATTCACCCAGGCACACAAACCTAAAATTCTCCCAGTCACCCAAACTTAAATCCTTAATCACTTCTGATTGTTTTCTTATCTCACCAATATCTTTTTAATCTTTGCCTTCTATACTCTGTATTTACACTTCTCCTCTCACTCTCTTCTAAACTGCATCCCTTCTGATCTTGGCTGCATTTGTTTTATTTGTATAAAATCTTTTTCTTTTAATGTAGTCAAAATTTTGTACCTTATACTGCTCCTTCTCTCGTATTTATTTATGAATTGTTCATCTATCCAAATATGTCTGATAGGTAATATATTTCATATTCTTCAAATTTTCTTGTTATTCTCTAAATCTAGATTATATATTCATTTGATCTTTTCTTGTCTGATCAGGCATTGGATCCCATCACTCAACTGAAACTGTTCCCTTCAGAGTTATTAATGATCTCTTACTTGTCAAATCAAATGGCCTTTTCTCAGTATTTATCTTTCCTAACCTCTCTGCAACATCTGACAGTCTTCTCTAGATTTTCTTGACATTGCTCTTTTCAGGTTCAGCTCTCATCACTCTTCAGTTCTATTTTGCTGGATCCTCATCTATGTCAAGCCCACTCACTATGGGATTTCCTCATGACTATGTTGCAGATTATCTTCTCTTTTATTTCTATAGTCTATTATATAGTAATCTCATCAGCTTCCATGGGCCCAACTATCTTCTCTATGCAGATGATTCCCAGATCTTTTTATTTAGTCATGAGTTCTCATCCTGAATCACCTTTTAGACATTTCAAATTTGATATATATTTGCTTTTTGATACACACACATATATGTATTTGATATTCATTTTGAAGTTCTGCTTGTTCAAAATAGAACTCATTATCTATTTCTCCAAACCTTTCTCTCTATCAAAATTCCCTATTAGTGTTGAGTGGGTCACCAACTTCTTAGTCACTGAGGTTCACAGCATTGGTGTCATTCTCTTTTCCTCATTCTCATTCTACTTATGGAATTTATCATCAAATCTGGGTTCCACCTTTTAAACACCTCTAGTTATGTCTTCTAATTGGTCTCCCTGACTCAAGTCTTTTTGTACTCTAATTCACCCCTAGCTCAGGTTTTCATTAACTCTTACACAGATCATTGCAATAGCCATATGGATTTCATTGACTTATCCCTCTTCATTTCATCTCTGCACTTCTACCTTGATTTGTCATTATAATCCATTACACTTTTCGTAGCCGCCTCCTACACATAGAGTAGGAGAGAGCATTCCAGAGTAGATAGAGAACTGACCTTAAAATCATGAAAAACCTATGTCCAAGTCCCATCTTTACCATATGCTGGTTTGTTATCTTCTCAGTAACCCAGACAGCTCTCTAAGACTATATATACCTCTTTTAGCAACTGCTGATCTGCATTGGTATTCCTTTGCAAATGAACCTGCTATGCAAATGTAAATACAAGTCAAGGCTAAAAATAAACTTAAAAAACCATTTCCTAATATATAGATTTGATTTCTTGCTTCTCTGTTCAAAAATTTTTAGGGGCTTCTCATGACTTGTTGAGTAAAATCTAATTTTCTTAGTTTAATATTCTAATATTCTAAGCCCTCTACAATCTAACTCTAACTTTAACCTACCTATTCAAGCTTATTTCATAGCACTTTCTTTCATGTACCCTAGACTCTAGTTGTTATTCTCCAGAAGTTACCTTCTTCCTATCTAAATATACTGAAATCTATTTACCTTTTAACACCTAGTTCAAATGTCACTTCTTCCATGAAGTCTTTACAATAATCAAATATGTCGGGGCAGCTAGGTAACACAGTGAATAGAGCACAGGCCCTGGAGTTAGGAAGAATCATATATGTTAAGCTGAAAAGCCACTGAAAAGACAGCTGTCATTGTCTCTCTGGGTGTGTTTATTTCTTTCTTTGTCTCTGCTCTGCCTTTCTGCATCTGTCTCAGAGAATTTTTTTTCTGGACCTCCATTATGGCATTCATCAACATCCTACTATGTAATATTTATAACTTACAAAATATGTCATGAAAAGAAGCTTAAACAGAGAGAAGCACTGTGTCATCTACATTTCTGTATTTCTCTTCACTCAGATCAGAATAGTTCATAAACACAATAGGCTCTCAGTACATCTGAAGTATTTTCTTCAGCTCTGTGTGACATATTTTGGGAATGACAATTATAAACTGGGGAGTACTCAGAGGAAAGCAAAAAAAAAGTTGTTATAATCATTCTGAATAAAGGAGACAATGATAGAGAAGAGATTTGATGGAGAAAAGGGTAGTGGTGATAGGATATCTGAAAGATTATCACGTGGACTAATTGTTTTTGTTTTGTTTGTTTCCATTAAAACTTAAAGTCAATTGATAGAAGTTAAAGAATATCATCCAGAGGCTAAAGGGGAAAATTTGCCACTGTGGAGCTGGGGATGGGGAGTTCATTCTTGATCAATTTACTTCTGCTATGCCAGGATACAATCACTGGAACTGAAGTGTTTTATTGTGTAAAGATGGCTATATACTGATAAGGGTAGGTGACAATGTATTAATGTGTCACCAAGGTATGAATGCTTTATGAAGTATAATGTTCTCCTTGATGGGGAATCTATCAATCTATCAATCATTCCATCTATCTGTCTATCTGACTGTCTTTCTGTCTGTCTGTCAGTCTATAGGAGGAACTGCAAAAAAGCTGACCACAGTGGTGGCTGTAAGTCATTAGATGTCAGGAGCAGTTTTGTGACATGTGATCTTTCTCTTCATTTATTCTCATGGCATCTTTCAGCAGATCTAATTGACTCATAAGAGACATTGTAAACATGCAGGGAGCAGAGATGCACTCTCCAGACAAGGACTGAGAGAAAATCAAACTGAATAGTTCAAGAAGCATGATCCTTGGCAGTAGAAAAGAGAACAGATTATGGATTAAAGAGAGAATTTACCCTGCCACTCAAGTTGGAGAGAAGAGAAGGTTCTGGGAGGTCAGTTGAAGGACCTAAAGGCACTTTGAAGAAAAGAAAGGATAACAGACAGTACAATTTCAGAGGCATGAGGTGACCTGGCCATGTGTTCCCTTTATGCATGTGCTATACCATCATAATACAAGTTTGTATCCATTCCTTCAACTGACACCAGGTGTATTTGTGAGAATTTGCCTCAGTTTTATGGAGAAATGTTTTATGGCTACAGTTCTTATTATCCTTTCTTAGTAAATATTTGCTTTGAGCTAATTGTAGATATTGACTAATGAGTTAAAGGCAAAGGGACAATGGAGATTTATTAGTTGTAATGTTAGAAGCCTGGACCCATAGGGTGCTCCTTTGAAACCAAAATAGCAGGTATTCTTTTGAAGGATTTAAGCTCAGAGTAGTTATATCATCAGATTGCCTAGGGAGTTTGCCCTTGTAAATCCAAGTGAAGATTCAAGGAAAAAGCAGTATAGTTACAGTAATGACAAAGGCCATATGTTGCTGAAAATCATGGAGAGATCTAATACATTATTAAGGATCATGGAAATTAAAATATTTGATTGAGTATTTTTGAAGAGGGAACAGAAACTCATGGTGAAAAGAATCAGCCCATGACCCTAGAGAAGAGTCACTGAAATACAGAGCAAAGCAGGAGATAAATTCACAGAGACTACAGGGACTTCCATCTCTGCCTTCAAAGTACTTCCTTTTATTCTAAACTACCTCTGACCTGGGGACTATCAGGGATATAACAGAGAAGGGTGAGGTGCTGAGAAAATGAAGATCCCAATCCTGGGAGAGAACTACCATAGAAACCATAATATGAAACACTAGACAAAATTTCAAAGCATTTTAGTATTAGAGAACACCTTACATCATTTAGTGTAACCTATACCTGAAAAACAATCCACAAATCTGAAAAACTGGATCATCCAGTATTTTCTTTAGGTCCTCCAGTGAGTAAATCCTTGTCATTTCCAGAATTCCACAAAGACCCAAGAAGTAGGACTGGGATTAGAACTTTTGTCTTTGACCCCAGTGCTATATACCATACCATCCAGAACTACCTTCCTGTTCCTTTTCCCTTGGGAAGAAGAAATGTGGTCTTACCATTGATCTAGGTCAGCAAACATTTGAAAGGGTCCAGCATATCCTGGGGAGATGACATAACTAAAAAGCCATGTTGAAAAAAACCTGGGAGGTTTAATGAGTTAAAAGTATGACATGAAACAAGAATGGAAGTATCCAGAAGAGGGGGGTAGTTTCAACTGTATTCTCTTCTGAAATATTGTTTTCAGTTATGGGTAATACATTTTAGGAATAATGGTAATAGTCAGGATTGTTTTAAGGGGATAAGAAGAAGAACTGTGAGGAAAAAATAGAGTAGGCAATATGAGGAATAGTTAAATAAACTGAAGATATTTAAATCTGGAGAAAAGAATTGAGCTGGAGGAAGAAGATCCTGAAGTATTTGAAAGACCCTCACGAAAACAAGTGTGAAGCCTTTCTTTGCTTGGTTATTGAAGAAATTACCATAAACAATGTGGTATCATGCATAGACCTACATCTCTCATCCACATTTCTTTTACTTATTTCTATTTTTAATACAGATCTGTAAATGATATTTACAATTTGTCTTTCTATATTCATTTACAAATTCTTTATGGCCTAGAGTGTGATTTTTAAAAAAATGTATGGAGCATCCCTCAAAACTATTTTCTCAAAGATTTCCATTCACCTTTCTCCATAAACTAATCAAAATAAGAATTTTAAATATCCTGTTCACCTTAGCAAGCAACATGGGGGTGATGGTCAACCTTAATGAACTTGCTCATTTCATCAGTGCAATAATCAGGGACAATTTTAGGGTGTCTGTGATGGAGAATACCCATCTGTATCCAGAGAAAGAATTGTGGAGTTTAAATAAAGACCACTATTACCTCCAATTTTTTTAAAGTTGTCTTATGTACTACATAATTTTGCTGTCTCTAATATTTTATTTTTTCCTCAAGGATATGTCTTTTCCTCTCAATACATTCAATTTTGACCAATGCATAGCATTGCAATGTAACAATGTAAAGATTATCAGACTGCCTTCTGTGGTGGGGGCAGAAGGGAGGGAAAGGAGGGTGGGGGCAAAATGTGTAACATACAAAACCTTACCAAAAAATGATAGGTAGAAACTACTAGTATATATAATTGGAGCACAAATAAAATATTTGCATAATAAAAAGACAAAAAATCAATAAATATCCTGTTCAAATATGGTTTTTTTACTTTTTTTATTTATTTACTTACTTTTTACTTTATCATATCCCATAAATGTCTCCAGTGAACACTATACATAGACATACATATGCAGATATATATATATATATATATATATATTTCAATTAGTCTTTCTTTTTAAGTCAGGGGCAGAGAATATCTAGTCTGCTGCTGTATAAGGCTGGTGAAATCATTTGGTATGGCACTGCCACAGCAACTGCAAATAGAATTCAAAATTCAATTAATCTAGACTTTTTTTTAAGGGTGAACTTATTAAACATTTGACCAAATACAGCAGGGGGAATGATGTTATAAACATCCGAATGACTTTTAGCAGAAAAAAGGTTTCCCCTCTTTATTTTGAATATTGATAGTATTCCATCATTTAAGATGCTTTTAGACACAATATAGCTTTCTATTGTCTCTTTCAAAACTATTTTAGCCTAAACTAACTCTCTTAAAGCTATTTTAGTCTGAAATTATGATTAATGATAGCATGAATACAGTAGATAACATGGTGTAGTGGATTTGGAATTAGTAGAACTGAATTTAAACCTTGGTTCTGTTTCTTCCTACCTGCATGACCTTGGGGGAAATCACTTTGCCTTTTGGGGCCCCAGTATTTATTAAATTTATTAAATGGGGAGACTGGGTTTGATAACTTCTGAGTTCTTTTCTAGCTTTAAATCTATAATTTTGTGAACTGGATTTTCTGATTTCAATTAAAATATAATAAATTTTAGTCTAACATCACTTTAAATATTTATACATCTTTATTTCCTAAGTATCATTCCTCTAAGCAACTCATTAGTCTGTTTTCTAATCCTATATGCAGCATTTAACATCCTTCTCAAACTCACCATGGAATCTACAGCAATCTAGCTTTTGACCTCACTATTCAATAAACTGCTTTTCCAAGATTGTCCATGAATTTTTAACTGTTAAATTGAATGACTATTTCTCAGCAATCAACCCTTTTGGCATCTTGCCAAGATTTAGTTCAATGATTACCCTCTTGTTCTGGATATTCCCTCCATTATTGGCTTTCATGAAAATGTTTTCTCCTATTGTCCCCCTTTTTTTGGCAAGACAATAGGGTTAAGTGATTTGCCCAAAATCACACAGCTAAGTAAGTATCAAGTGTCTGATGCCATATTTGAACTCAGGTTCTCCAAGATCCAGTGTTGGTGCTCCATCCACTGTGCTACTTAGGTGTCCCTTTCTCTTCTCCTTATATACACTCCTTTAACAGTTCCTAAGGATTCAATTGTCATTTCTATGAAGACATTCCAAAACCTAAATATTTAACTCTAATTCTTCTCATGCGTTCCAACCCTCCTTCAACAAACCCTTGGATTTTTCTACCTGGGTGTATTCTAGGCATCTTGGATTCAAACTTACATTAACCTCTCAATCTTTTTGCCATTCTTCAAATTTTTCCTGGTTCTTTTAACTATACTACATCCTTCTAGCTGCCTGGGTTTACAACCATAGACTCATCCTTGACTCTTCCCTCTCTTTTACCCCCCAATATTCCAAGTATCTTTAACTCTATCTCTACCAAATCTGTCCCATCTCTCTGTTCATATTGGTTATAACTCTAATTCTGGCCTTCTTCAGACTCCAACCAACCTTTCCAGGCATGTGTCACTTTATTCCCCTTCTCTATGTTCCATTTCCACTAGCATTCTTGCTATTCCCCAGAAAAAAAATAGTCTATCCCTCACCCTTTCCATTCCTTTCTTTACTTAGACTTTTTATCTTCTTTCAAAAATGCACCCAGGAGCCACTCCCTTCATTTTCTTTATTGTCATTGCTTGCTCTCTTCAAATTATATTATTTTTACTTTTCTGTGACAATGTACACAGAATTTAAGATCTGGAAAGGAACTTAACGATCAACTATATGCCCAACCCCTGCTCCCAAAAAGAATATCCACTACAATATATTTGAAAAGTGGTCATTCACTTTTGCTTAGAATACTTTTTGCAGGGCCACCTGTCTAAACAACTCATTTCATAAACTCACACAATAGGGGCAGCTAGGTGGCACAGTAGATACAGCACTAGCCTTGGAGCCAGGAGGACCTGAGTTCAAATTCAGAATCAGTCACAATAATTACTTAATTGTGTGATCTTGGGTAAGTCACTTAACTCCATTGCCTTGCAAAAACAACAACAAAAAGAGACTAGAGTGTCAAACTTGGAGAGAGAAAGAACTTGGATTTGAATTTTGGTTTAGAACTTACTATAGTGATACAACTCTAGGCAAGTGATTTGACTTACCTCAGTCTATTTCTTCATCTGCAAAATTGGAGTAATAGCACCTGCTTTACAGGGTTGTTGTGTGGATTCCTAAAACACTCTATAGGTGTTACCTATTCTTCTGTTAACTTCAAATAATTCTCAATGTAAGTGACCCATGATGACTTCTAGAAGAGTTTCCAGGCCTGGGTGGCAAACCCTACAGAAGCTATATTGGGTGGGTAGAGGTGAGGGTGATCTTCATGGAAGCCAGTACAAGGAATCAATCAAGAAGCTTTTATTAAATATCTATATGCAAGGCATTGTGCTAGGATGTGGGGCACAAAGAGAAGTTCCCTATCAATAGATTCCAAAGAAATCCTTATTCCATGTCTATCTAGGTCAGGGGTTTATTGGGCAGAGAAGACTTTGAAGGGAGGATTGTGAGAAGGAAGTCTAGGAAGAGAGTAAAGACCAGAAGATGAGGAGAGGCCTTAAGAGAGGGAGGGAAGAGTTAAGAAGAAGAGAAAAGAAGAAAAAAGAAGAGAAAGAAGATGATCTGGAAGAGGAAAGGGAAGAAAGGCTGGGTTTTAGGGTGGGAAAAAGGAATTGCTAAGAACATGCAGAGGTATAGGGAGAAGAGAATAGAGGTGCAGAGAGCGGAAAGGCGGATGAAGGAACAGGGACAGAATCAGAGCAGAAAGGAGGCAGGAATGGGGCATGGGGAGGAAATGGAGAAGGAAGAGACAAGCACAGGGTCTGAAAGGATAGGGTTAGGAGTGGTGGAATAGAGAGGAAAGTGGAAAAGGGATGGATTGGAAAAAGTAGAACAGAAGGGAAAGAATGAAGAAGATGATGACTGGACAGAAGACTGAAGAGAATGAATGAAGATCGGAAGAACACAGAAGGGAGGGAGGGAAGGAGGGAGGGACGAAGCGAGATGAAAGAATAGAAGATATGGAGCCTATGGAGTATAAAGGGGAAGAGACTGAGAAGCTAGGAGAGGTGGAGATGAAGCAACGGAGGAGAAAGGGAGGAAGGAAAGAGTGGAGGGCGGAAGTCCGAGGAAGATCAAGGGGGAGGGCATGTAGGAGTGGAAACTGGTTGGGTAGGTGGAGGGGCAGAAAGTATGGGGATAGCGTGGTGAGAAGGGTCGGGATCGAGTAGCAGAATGGGGAGAGCAGGAAGGACAAAAGTCTAAGGAGAACGAAGGGGCAGGAATGGGAGAGATAAGGTGGCCGTAAGGAGGAAGGGGAGGGGATTGAGGAGGTAGAAGGGGCAAAGACAGAGGAATGGGGGAGAGACTGGAAGGGTGATGGAGAAGGATGGAGGAGGAGGAGTGGAGAGAAAAAGAAAGGGAGAGAGAGAAGAAGCAGGGTTGGAAATGTGAGGGTTAGAGGATGAAGACGCAAGGTCCTGATAAGGATGTGGAGGGAAAAGCGGGGAAAGGCAGGGTGGACGGCCAGGTTTGTGAGGTGAAGGAAGATGGAAGGGGGGGAGAGGCCTGAAGGAGAAGAACTGAAGAGACAGAACTGGAGGAAAGGAAGAAGGGTGAGAGGAGAAAGAGAAGGAAGAGGGGAAGGGGGGGGGAGTTTTAACTAGGGACGGGCGCCTCGAAGGGCTTCCACTCGAGGCTCCGGGGGCACCAAGCCTCCCCTACAGTAGGAGCCGAGGTCCGATCCTTCCACCTCAGTCCCTTGGCCCTCGGGGCCCTGCGGAGGCCTCGCTGTCTCGGTGGAGCTCAGGCCGTAGCCAGCGTCTCCGGCACCCCCGCCTAGTCCTGTGGCATGAGCTGGGCAGCCTTTCCTGGAGAACGGGGCTGGCAGCCGGCATGGGGGGCGGGGGGCTGGAAGAGGCGGGCTACGAGGATGAGGAGGGAGAAGCGGGCTGGGGGCGGGGTTAGAGTAAGGGGAGAAGGGCGTGGTGACTTGGAGGGGCGGGATCGGGGAGGGACTTGTTAGCCCCTTTGGCCCAAGTCCTCACTGTCACTTTCAATTCCCGGCTCCCAGCGGCTCGCCGCCTTCCTTCCAGGAACCCATCTCCAGACAGAAGCCCCCAAGGCTGAACACGACCCTCTTTTACCCGCCTCCTCCATAGACTCCCTCCCTCCGGTCACTTCGGAAATCACCCAAGGTGAGTGCTAAATCCTGTTTCTTGTCCCACACCGCCTCCCACCTTAGAGCTCTTAGCGGTTCGTACCCCTCCCGCCCCCCATATTACCTCCCCAGAACTCCAAGAAATGTTTCCCGCCTCTCAGAGGCCACTTGGCTCTGTTTCTCCCCCAGAGGATATGTGGGTGGTTCTCCCCAGAATTGCCCCCTTTTAATCTCTCTTGGCCATCTGTCCGACACTCCGGGCGCTCCGTGGCTCCGTGCCACGGCTGCCAATAGCTCCTGTAGTAGGTCTGATAAGGCAAGAGACAAATAAAAAAGACGGCTTTTGGAGACTCAAGTGTCCTCACCCGCGTACTTCCTGAATCTTTCCGTCACTCCTCTGAGACCCAGCCACTGCTGCGCTCTTCATCGTCACCATCCGCTCTAGTGGGGTTTAAGTCTTCCTAGGCCCCCCAAAGAAGAAAAAGCAAGCTATCGTCCTCAATTCCCCCCCTAGGTCATTCCAGAAACCAATACGTCTCTTGCTCCAATTCTAACTAGTTTCCCTCTCTTAAATTAGTTTCCAGTGTCATTCAACTGAAAAGACTCTCTCCAAAATCTTTCAAAATTCTTTTATCTATTTAAACCTTTTTCTTTTTTAAATTTTGAGTTCCAAATTCTCTCCTTCCCTCTCTCCCCTTCCCAGTTTCTGAGAAGTCAATCAATATATTAGTTCTGTATGTGAAATCATATAAAATATATTTCTGTATTAACCATATTTCAAAAAAGAAAGCAAAAAAAGGAAGTGGAAAAAACATACTTCAATTTGCACTTTGAATTCACTAGATCTCTCAAGAGGTGGAAAGCATTTTTTTTTTTACGTTTTTGCAAGGCAATGGGGTTAAGTGGCTTACCCAAGGCCACACAGCTAGGTATATTAAGTGTTTGAGGTCGCATTTGAACTCACGTACTCTTGACTCCAGGGCCGATGCTCTATCCACTGCGCCACCTAGCCGCCCCTGAAAGCATTTTTTCATGTGAAATTGTCTTGAAATTCTTTGGAATTGCCTTGAATCGTTGTGTTGAGCACATTAGCTAAGTTGATCAGTGTTACAACATTTCTACTACTATGTGTAATGATCTCATTTCTTCTCCCTTCAGTTTGCATCAGTTCATATAAGTATTGCCAAGTTTGTTTTTTTTTTAAGACCACTCTGATCTTTTAAAAATAGTTTTCCAGGACAATCATGGGCCACATATTGTTTAGCCATTTGCCAATCAATAAACATCCTCTTGGTTTCCAATTCTTTTTCAGCTCAAAAGAACTGCTATAAATATTTATGTGTGTGTGTGTGTGTGTGTGTGTGTGTGTGTGTGTGTATGTGTGTGTGTATATATATATATATATATATATATATATATATATATATATATCCTTTTCCTTTTTAAAAAATCTCTGAAGTACAGACTTAGTAGTGATATTTCTGGGTTGAAGGGTTTTAAAGCTCTTTGGGTATGGTTCCTCTTTGTTGTTCAGAATAGTTGGATCAATTCAATACTCCAGCTATAGTTCATTATTGTATCTATTTTTTCTCATACCTCCAGCATTTATCATTTCTGATAGGTGTGAGGTGACGCCTCAGTTATTTTAATTTGTATTTCTCTAGTCAATAGTAATTTTGAGCATTTTTCATGATTATAGCTTTGATTTCTGCTTTCTGAAAACTGACTATATTCTTTGATTTTATCAATTGAGACATGGTTCTTATTTTTATATGTTTAACTCCATTCTATACTCAGTATATATAGGAGAAATGAAACTTATCAGAGAAACAAAGTAAAATTTTTGATTTTACTTTTTTTTTTATCTATGGTACCTTTTTTGCAAAATGAAGTTTCCTTAATGGGACAGCTAGCTGTTGCAGTGGGTAGAGTGCAAGACCTGGAATAAGGAAGACTCATTTTCCTGAGTTCAAATGTTGTCTTGTACCCCAAAAAGCAAGTCAGAGACTGAATGAAAATTTGGAAGTACAATTTTATTTACCTGGGGATAAGCCCAAATCTAACAACCCTGAGAATAGAATGAGCAAGGTTTTTTTATAGTATTTTGAGGGGTGGGGGTATTGTGAGCTAGCAGTGTACAGAAGCAGAAATAGCAGATATATTTCCTTGTCAGACTGTTGCACACATGTGACATAATAAAAATAGGGGGCCAATAAAAGACAGAAGGGGGTCAGGGTCTAACATGTTTTCTGTGGTAGAGGACAGTCGCATACTGGGGAGACTTAGGTCGGGGGGAGTTTATTGGAGTTTATTATCTCACAGCTCCAGCTGTACTTGGGGGGGGGGGAGGCAGTTTTAGGTGGGAGCAGGAATATTGTAGAAACAGTAAAAGGATTAGATGAGACCCAGATAAGATGTATGATATATCTTGTGACTCTCAGGGTCAACTGTTTTAGCCCTGTCAGGTTGTTCCCAGACTTAGGAGCGTTAGCCAAACTGAGAAGCTTCTTGGGACCCAGAAGTGTAAGGACCTCCTTTACACAGGAGTTACATAAGTATTAATATTATACTTCAATCTCAGAAACTTAGTAGCTGTGTAACCCTGGGCAAGAAACTTAGACCTGTTTGCTTAGTTTTCTCATCTGTAAAATGAGCTAGGGAAGGAAGTGACCCAAAGAGTCAAACAATTGAAAATGACTGAACCAAAAAAACTTCCCAGATTATCTCTTTTAATTAGATCTGGTTTTACTTTTGCTTTGTCTGACATGATTGCTAATTCTGCCTTTTTACTTCAGCTGAGGTATGTTATATTTTGTTCCATACCTTTATTTTAACTCTGTGTATGACTGTTTCATACGTGTCTCTTGTTAACAATATATTATTGGGTTCTGATTTCTAAACCATTCTGCTATCTACTTCCATTTACTGAGTGAGCCCATCTCAATCACATTCACAGTAATGATTACTATGTATTTCTTCTAATCCATTTTCTTCTGTTCTTTTTCTTTTTATCTTGTCCCTTCTCAAAAGTCTATTTTGCCTCTAACCCTACCTTCCTTAAACTATTCTTCCCTTTATCATCTTCTCTCCTTTCTCTTATTCACGTCCCCTCCTATTTCCTATAGAAAGTGTAAGTTACATTTCCACACACAATTGGGTGTCTATATATATATATATATATATATATCCTTCCCTGTTTGAACCAACTCCATGAAAGTAAGGTATAAGCATTGGCCACCACCCAATTCTCCATTTCCCCCTCCATTGTAAAAGTTTTTCCTTGTATGCCTCTTTCACATGAGAAAAATTAACCCATTCTGCCTCTCCCTTCTTTCAGTACATCTCTTTCTTATCCCTTAAATTTTTTATTTTTTTGGAAATCATTTCAAAATAAATCAACTCACATTCATGACCTTTTTATTATTCTAAAAATGATAAAGTTCTTAGGAATTACATACATATGTATGTGTGTGTGTGTGTGTGTGTGTATATATATATATATATATATATATATATATATCACTTTCCCATATAAGATTATAAAAGATTTAATTTTATTGAGTCCCATATGATTACTCTTTCATGTTTACCTTTTTATGAGTCTTGTGTTTGAATGTCAAAGTTTTTGTTCAGCTCTGGTCTTTTCATCAGAAAAAAAGAAAGGCAAAAGACAATTCCTGCTCTCAAGGAGTTCACAGTCTCATGAGGGTGGAGTTAGCTTTGGTAAGTGGTGATGGTACCTTATCCTGAGACTATGAAAAGAAGGAAAGAATGAGGGAGACCATAGGGGTTCATAGAATAATTAAAAGTATCCTGATCAGTCTCATTTTACAAACAAGAAGATTAGATTTGAGAACATGTAATGCCCTCCCTCCCTCCCTCCCCCCAAATCTCCAGTCTTCAAGATAGTGTAAGTCTAATTCTCTACTCTTCTCAGAAAAGTCCTAAAAGGTGGGAACAGAAGTTTGTGCAATGTTTAGAATATAGGATATTTGGGACACCCCTTATGTTTATTAAATTGGCAAAATAACACAAAACAAAAATAGATGAAATATATATAAAACTTTATAAGTATTATCTCATTGATCCTGACAACAACCTGCCATTTTGTAGTTTCTGAAAAATCCAGTTGTTTGTGACAAAATAGGCACACTATGGCTCCATAGGTGGAGCTGTGATTTGGCATGATATTTTGGGAAGCAATTTGGAATTATGTAATAAATTTGAAAACTCTTCATCCCCTTTGAACAGCAATCCAATTATTAAGTCTATGTATTCTAATGTTTTTATTGAAAAGGGCAAAAAGCTATAATTGTATAAGAAAAAATGAAATATCATTATTTGTAAGAGCAAAAAATTTGAAACAACTCAGGTGTCCAAGGATCAGAAACTAGTTGGATTAATTCATATAGGAAAATAATGGGATGTTATACCACCTACAGACCCACAAATATAAAGTTGTCTCATATGTGGAAAGTGTATATATTAAGTGATTTATAATTAAAATTTAAAAAAAAAACTGTATGCACACTGATTTATTTTAGACCATTACTGTGATTTCATTGGTAGAAAGTGGTCCTGTAAAACTCAAATACAAATGATGTCTATTAAATCACATATTGAGGGGGCGGGGCCAAGATGGGGACAAGAAGGGATTGAGTCTTAGGCGCTCTCTGATAAAACTTGAAACTAAGGACTCTAACTAAACTTTCGAGAGACAGAACCCACAAAAGGACCCAGTGAGGCAGTTCTCCTACTCAAGGTAACCTGGAAAAGAGCAGAAAGGCTCTGCTCTTGGGGGGGGGGGGGTCAGAGAGGCAGCCAGCCAGAAGGGTGGCCCGCCAGAGTGAAAGAACTTCAGCCTCCTGGAGGCAGCCCCAAGGTGCTTGGAGCCATGGCTCACAGCAGTGGGGGAGTCTCCTGAGCTGCACCCTGGGGAGCACTGGGCACAAAGTGGGGGAATGGGGCGGGGGGAGACAGAGCTCTGCCAGAGCAAGCAGGCAGAGCCCAGCCCTCTGGGCACACAGCGGGCAGCTTGGTCTTTCGGCAGCCCCGATCCCGAAACAGAAGCAGGTGGGGCCAGTAAGCAGGAGCCCCTAGGGCATGAACCCATTGAGCTGAGGGAGGGGAGAGAAGAGAGACTGCCCAGCTCTGTACTCTGCCTCTGGAACAGGACTCTGGGGCTCTGACCACATTCAGATCCTGATCGCAGTCTAGGCCCCCCCATAGAACAGCAGGGCTCCCCCCCCCACCTCAGCCCCATGGCAGAGGGGGGTGTTTATGGTCATTCACAGACCAGGAGGAAGGACAGAGGCTCACACACTAAGACCCTTGTGGGAGTGTCCCAAAAAGTCAGGAAGCACCCTAAAACCAGGCCCAGGCTGGGAAAATGAGCAAGCAGAGAAATAAGAGGAAGACCATTGAGAAATATTTTTCATATGAGCCCAAGAAGGATCAAAATACTCAGTCTGAAGATGAGGAAGCACAAGCTGCTGCATCTAAAGACTACAAGAAAAAACAGAAATTGGGCTCAGGCTATGACAGAGCTCAAAAAAGACTTTGAAAATCAAATGAGGGAGTTGGAAGAAAAATTGGGAAAAGAAAGGAGAGAGATGCAGGAAAAACATGAAAATGAAGTCAGCAGTTTAATCAAGGAAATCCAAAAAAATGCTGAAGAAAATAGCATGCTAAAAACCAGCTTAGGTCAAATGGATAAAACAGTTCAAAAAGTTATTGAGGAGAAGAATGCCTTAAAAAGCAAAATTGGCCAGATGGAAAAAGAGATAAGAAACCTCTCTGAGGAGAACAAATCCTTCAGACAAAGAATAGAATTCAGGGAGATTGATGAATTTACCAGAAATCAGGAATCAATACTTCAAAACCAAAGCAATGAAAAATTAGAAGAAAATGTGAAATATCTCATTGAAAAAAACAACTGATATGGAAAACAGACTTAGGAAAGATAATTTAAAAATTATTGGAATACCTGAAAGTCATGATCAGGAAGAGTCTTGACATCATTTTCAAAGAACTACTACAGGAAAATTGCCCTGATATCCTAGAAGCAGAGGGCAAAATAGAAATGGAGAGAATCCACCGATGCCCCAAGAAAGAGATCCCAAAAAACCAACCCCTAGGAATATTATAGCCAAGTTCCAGAACTCCCAAGTCAAAGAGAAAATATTACAAGCAGCCAGATGGAGACAGTTCAAATATCATGGAGCTGCAGTCAGGATCACACAGGACTTAGCAGCAACTGCATTGGAAGCTCGTAGGGCTTGGAATATAATGATACCGGAAGGCAAAAGAACTTAGAATGCAGCCAAGAATGAACTACCTAGAAAGGCTGAATGTCCTCTTCCAGGGAAAAATATGGACTTTCAATGAACCAGGGGAATTTCAAATGTTCCTTTTAGAATGGCCAGAGCTGAACAGAAGGTTTGATCTTCAGATATAGGACTCAGGTGAAGCATGGAGATTGGAGGAGAGGGGGGAAAATATGAGGGACTAAATGATGATGAACTGCATGTATTCCTACATAGAAAAATGACACTGATAATACTCATATGAACCTTCTCAGTTAATAGAGCAGGTAGAGGGAGCTTTTATAGTCGAAGAACAGGAGACAGCTGAATTCGAAGATAAAATATGGTGTAAAAATGGAGTCAATAGAAAAAAGGCAAATGTGATGGGAGAAAGAAAAAGGAGGTGGGGATAGGCCAAGATATCTCATATAATAAGTTTTTTCTTTAATACAATGAGCTATTGCAATGATATGGAAGGGGGGAAGGCAAGGGAGAATGAGGGAATCTCCGCTCTCATCAGAGGTGGTTAGGAGAGGAAACAGCATATATACTCAATGGGGTAAGAAGGAGGGGGGAGCAGGGGGAAGGGGTGGGGATGTGAATAAAGGAGGAGAGGATGGACCATGGGGGAAGAGTGGTCAGATATAACACATTTTCTTTTTTACTTCTTGCAAGGGGCTGGGATTGGAAGGCCTGTCCAGAACCATAGAGCCAGGTGGATTCTGGGCCTAAGGGGTGATATGGGGGCTCAGGGCTTCTTGGCCCCAGGACCAGGGATCTGTCTGCTGCACCACTCAGAGACCCTACAGCAGAGTCGGAGTGAAAGGAGAGAGAAAATATAGTACATGGTAGTGGAGAAATAAGAAAGAAGGGAGTTGCGATGAGCAATGGCAACATTGGAAAAATATGGAAGCAACTTTTGCAATGGACTTACCATAAAGAATGCAATCCACCCATGACAGAGTTGTTGGTATTAGAACAAAGAGTGAAGCACATTTTTTATTATTATTTTGGGGAGGGTGCAGGACAAATGGGGCTGGGTGGCCTGCCTGGGGCCACATAGCAGGGTGATCTTTGGGTGTCTGAGGCTGGATTTGGACCCAGGTGCTCCTGGCTCAAGGGCCAATGCTCTGTCTGCCACCCAGCCACCCCTACTATGATTACTATTTTATTTTATTTTGGGTCTTTTTTTTTCTTCTTTTTGGTTTTTGCAGGGCAATGGGGATCAGGTGGCTGGCATGTCATATGGCTGGGTGATTGTTGGGTCTACAGGGCTAGATATGGGCTTGGATGCTTGTGGCTCCAGGGCTGGTGCTTCGTCCATTGCGCCACCTGGCCTTACCTACAATTATTACTATTATCTTTTTTTCATTTTAATTTTTTTCTCTCCCCTTTACTTTATCGCCCAAGCAAATCTATATTCATGGGGGGAGGGGTATTTTGTTTACTCTTAAACAAGAATATTTTATTAATGTAAAAAAATTGTACAAAATGAGAATTAAAAAATAAAATAAAGACATTAAAGGTCAAAAAAATAAATTACATATGGACATTAAAACCCATAAATTAACATTATATATTATGTATTGCATTTTAATTTAGTCACTCTGTAGAGAGACCAGCAGCAGCTCTCTATCTCACAGAGGGAGAAAGTTGTTTAGAGAACCTGAGAGGTTAGGAGATTTTCCTCCAGTCAAATATCTAGTATATGTCAGAGACAGGACTTGAGTCTAGGACTTCTTGCAAACCAAAATGCTGCACTCTACTGAAAACAAGGATGGGGTTAGTGGGAATACAAACCCAACCTTAGGCTTCTGGGGAAATTAGGGTCTCCCTCATTCAGGCTTTCCCTGAATTCATCTGTTAAACAGAACCAAAAAAAGAAAAAAAAAAGAAAACGTAAAAGGATTTTGCACACCATTTAGAGGCAATCTGAATTTCATCCCAGAGACTAGGGAGCTTCTAGATTCTATTGATCAGGGAAATGACATAATCAGACTTGGGCTTTACAATTACAAAAACTCACAGCTATTTGGAGGATACTTTGGAGAGAAGTGAGACTTGAGGCCAGTAGATCTATTAGGAGTCTATTGTGATAATTCAAATGAGAGGTGGTGAGAACTTGCTCTAAGGAGGTAGTCATGTAGATAGAACAAAAGGGGATGGTTGGGAGAGATATTACCAACCCTCTTGTGTCTTTTTTCACAGGTGTGATGGAGACCATCAGTTCCTTGGGTGCCTTTCTCTTCAAATTTCTTATCCCCTTCCTCCTCCTTGATATACCTACTCAGGTATCAGGTATGATTCTACTTTTTTCTAGTTTCCAAAGCCTTGCCATAGGATCCTAATGGGCTGAGTCCATAGAGATTCTGACTTCTCTCCTTAGAACCAAGCAATATCTTTCTTATTGGAAGAATTATCTCCATATCCCCAACCAGTTCCATCTATTTTCTCAATGTTCTCATCATCCTGTCCCTTTCCTAAAGTCCAATTCCTCCACCCTTTTCTGTGCTCCTCTCTAACCCCATGTGTCTCTCTCTCTCTCTTTTTTTTTTGTCCTTTGTTGAACAGGGGATTTCTTAGTCTTTGGACCTCCGGCATCTATTCAGACTTTAGAGGGAGGAGAGGCAATATTATCATGTTACTTGTCTCCTGCTCAGACTGCCCAGTTCATGCAAGTGGTCTGGTCCAAATCCCAGCAAATAGTGCATCGCTATCAAAGTGAAGAGGATAATTTTGAAGATCAGTCACCTAATTACAAAGGAAGGACTGAACTGGTGAAAGATGCCATCACTGCAGGAAATGTCACATTGAAAATATTGGATGTGAAACCTTCAGATGCAGGACAGTATCAGTGTTTATTCAATGATGACTTCAATTCAGCAGAAGCATTCGTGGACCTGAAGGTCTTAGGTAAGACTCCAAACTGAAGTTTACTTTCCTGGGATTGTTTTTATGCATCAAGAAAAGTATAGCTTGCCTTCTCATTCTATTCAACAACAGACATTTACAAGGAACCTCCTTCCTTCCAGACCTTTGTAAGGGGAAGGGAATACAAAAGTGATAAATGGAGTAGCCCCCTACCCAAGGAACCTATATAATAAGGGGTTCCATCATGTACATAAATATCTATGGAACAAGTCAGATTATGCTAAGCACAATAATCTTGAAAGAATGATCACTTTTTACTGTTCAGATCAGGGAAATCTTTAAAGAAGAGGATTGGAAGAGAAGCATTTCATGGAGAGGCTGATATATCTGTAACTCAACAGGACTGATTGGTGGGGTTCAGTCAGTGATTTTTTTTACCTTTGATGGCAAGTTCTTCTATTGTCCTTACAAATTTATATCATGTCTCTTTCCCCCATTAGGAGCCTTTACTCATTCATCATTGCATATTCTGTCTGCATCTTAGGTCTTTTCACTTTCTTTCCCTTACAAATAGGGTTCTGTTTGTTATTGGCTCCTCCAACTAAAGGACCTGTTTGGGAGCTTTTGGGTGGTGGTGTGGTATATTCTCTTTCTAAGCCATTGGGGGTGAGCAGCATCCAACTCTGGATCCTGGGCCTCTTTTTTACCTTCCTGGGGTACAAACACTTGGGACTGATCCAGAGGGTCTTCAGCTTGCCTTGGCCACTGGGCTCTTGCCTTTCACTGCTTCTCCATTGTGTCTGTAGGGTGGAAAAAATCCTTTTTATGTAAGTCTAAGTGACTCAAATTTAGGGAATTTTCCAGAGGAATTTTAACTCAGAAATGTATAACAATTGTTCCCCTGTGACACCTAAAGCCTGGTCACAAGGGAACATGACTGACTAATTTCACATTTTTTTGCTTTCCTCTTACCTATCTGTGGTAGATGCCAGATTAAACTCTCAGGTTTCTAGTCTTGAGAGGTGACTTGAGCGAGTCCTATCTCTGGGTCAAGAGGATTCTCAGTCCTTTCCATAAGCTGGGTCAGCACTTCAGGTCCCTGGCTGTGCTGTCCTGCCTCACCCTTTTAATTGATGACTGACCAACAGCACCAGTCATCTTGGATCCTGTATGATTCCCCAATTCTCCAACTGATGATGACTTTATCTCTGGTGATATATAAGGTGATAAAAATAAATGCTTGTTGAAATGGATAAATCTTCAACTTGAAATAAGTTCAAATCTCTGGAAGGCAGTTAAGTGGTATTATGACTGTACTTGGAATCAGGAAGACCCCAGTTCAAATCTTGGCTTAGATACTTGCTAGCTGTGAGGACCTGGGCAAATCACTTAATGTTTTGTATCCCAAGTTTCCTTCTCTGGAGATAATAACAGCACCTTACACCCTTCCACTGCACTCCTCATCTCTGGGGCTGTTATGAAAATCAAAGAAAATAACATATGGGCAGTACTTTGCAAATAGAAATGCTAGCTAGTATTATCACCTGCTTCTGTCTTCTCCTTTAAGATTACCCTCCATCTATTCTGTATGAATCTTGTGTAAACCTTGCTATATTCATGTTTTCATTCCTGTTAGAATGTAAACTCCTTGAGGATTGGAATTGTTTTGTTTTTTCTATATGTCTCTTTTTGCATATTGTTGTCATTTTTTTTTTAGTCATGTACAAATTTTAGTGATCTCGTTTGCATTTTTTTGGCAAAAATACTAGAATGGTATTCCTTCTCCAGCTCATTTTACAGATGAGGAAACTGAGGTAAATTGGGTTAAGTGACTGGTTCAGGGTCACACAGCTAGTAAGTATCTGAGGTCAGTTTGAACTGAAGAAGAGAAATCTTCCTGGCTCCTGGCCTAAAACTCTATCTACTGAACCATCTAGCTGCCCCATGGTAATTCTTAAGCATTTATTAATGCTTATTGTTTAGTTGATCAAATCTATTCACCAAATACCAGAATGAGGGGACTATCTTTGAAAATTGAAGTGGATAAGTTTAGGACAAAGAAAAGTGAGGTCCACTTCATATTGGTGCTTCAGGAAAGGGAGAATAAGCAAATCTATAACAAAAGTGAATTTTTACTTTTTATGGGCATTATTCACCCATTAGAAATATTACTCTCTCAATTCACACATGCATCAAACCTCTTACCCTTAGGACTGGGCTTTCATTTGCCAAACCCCAGTTTCTACCACTCCCCCCATCACCAGCAATTAACATATTACCTACAGACCCTAATGCTGTGACATTAATACATATAATTTGGTAGAGAGAAGAGAAATAAAAGATGAATTCAGGGAAAGCCTGAATGAGGGAGACCATAATTTCCCCAGAAGCCTAAGGTTGGGTTTGTTTTCCAGAGGTACCATCCCTGTTTGAGACCTATCCTGGCTGGTGGAGTGTGATTGGCATCTTTGCATGTATGCAGTTTGGCGTCCTCATTTACTACTCCTATAAAACCTACCAGCTCAGAGGTAACTCCCTATTGGGAAGGTAGGGGATAAGGTGGTCAGATAGTCAACTAGTAATTATTATTAAGGGTTTACTAATTTCTGGATACTGGGGATAGAAATATTTGTAGAAAAAAAGACAGTCCCTGCCCTAAAGGAGCTTACATTCTAATAGGGAAGACAACTCATAAAAGGAAGACTAAAAGGGGGCTTGTACAGAGAAAATCCAGCTCAGACTGGAAAGGAATGAGACTCTACTGGCCTCTGGGAAGCTCCTTAAATGGAGGGTCTGGGAAGAGCAATCCAATTAGAAGGAGAGGCCACAAGGTGTTACTCAATGTATGACTTCCAAACTCGGAGTGATGCTTCAGAACGAAGATCTGGGGCATGGTGAAGGACATCCAGAGTTTAGCTTGGAGAAGAAAGAGAAGAGATATGAACCCTCACATTCTCTATCTCAGATATTCTGAAGTTTTGCTAGAGACTTCCAAGCAATAGATAGTGTGACCTTTAGACTTGATCAGGGACTCCAGGGATACAGAAGAAGAGAAAGGCACTAGTTGGTCAATCAATTAGTTCTATAAGCTGACTCAAGGCCAGTTAGTTAAGTATCCCAGGTCTAAGAAAGGAGGTATCTAGGTATCCCTGCCTTGAGTGAGGTGATGGGGTGGGATGGTTTAGAAGACCTGGCAAGGAGTTCACTAAGGGATTCTGGGTCTGCTAATTGTGTTTCAGAGAAATTCCTAGTCAAATGGACTCAAAAGCTTGGAGTGGTGATCCTGGCAGTTTTTTGGCTTTTGCTGATGAGCTTCCTGATTTATTACATTGTGACTATGTCTGGCTGTAGAGGTAAGACCCTACTGGATGTTGACGGGTATCTGTCCCTCTGTGGCTCACCAGACCTGAGCCAGAAGGGACAAGATCAGAGTTCAGATTCCTCACCCACCCTCTCAATCTCACTCTAAATATCATGGGAGGAAAAGAGAGTGCTATGTCCCAAATCCTATTGCTGGGCCTGTGTGTTTGGTGAGAGTGATGCTGAGAGGGTGACATTGAGGCTCTGGAGTGAATCTCTATTGAGGAAGTGAACCCCTTGTTCTTATTGGGTTCATGGATAGATGAGGGAGGTAGAAGCTCTGATGGGGATGTAGGAGACCTGAGTCCTTGTGTTTGCTATGATTTTCAGGCATGGAAGATCTGGAGGAATGGGCCCAGAAGGACCAGATATATTTAGGACTGTTGACGTTCCTTCCTCTACTGCCGACAATCCTGTTTGTGTCTGTTGATGTCCATGGCCAGCTCAAGAGAAAAAGAGGTGAATAGGACCAACCTGGGGATGACTTGGGGTTCAGACTCCCTGAGGAAAGGCCTTACAGAAATTTGGACAAGCCTCCTTCCCTCCAATTGCCTCTTAGAAATGATACCAAAGACCCAGTGGACCTTAGAGTTCAGGTTCTGGTGAGACTGGATCTCAGTATCTTCCCTCATTCTTCAACAGATTTAGGGATCTAAGGGCTCAATAAAGTCCTTTCTTCTGACTTCATCTCCATTGCCCCACCCACCAAGCTCAACTACAACTTGGACTTTACAGAGTACTCCCCCAATGTTTCGGGAAGGCAGACCCAAGATGATGCCTAACCTGAGGTCTCAGAGTAACTCTCCACCTTGACATCCTTTTCTTATCCATTCTCACTGCTATTGTCTTATGCTTTATCCTTTTTCAGAGAGTGATGCTCAAAGACAGCAAAGTGAAGGTAAGTAATTCTGAGCTCTGATCTCCACCTCAGTCTTACCCCCTGGTTCCAGAAAGTCAGTGACATTCTTAAAAAGTTTTTAGAAAAAGGAAGGTCAAGCCTTTCGATTTCCAAAGATTTCCATTCTCCACAGAACCCTGGTCCTTTCTCTGATGCTCCCTTAGCCTGAACTTTGTATCACTTGTAGGGAATTTTCCAAGACCAGAGGCCTGCTGAGGCTGTCAATCCTTTTGGTCTTTCTTTGCCTTTATTAGCACCATATGGATCTCTAGTTGTAATTAAAGGCCAAGTTTCATGCTGACCTCCTGACCTTCTTGCTCTCCAAACTGGATCCTGACCTTTTTGAGCTCCTTGAGTTGCTCTTCCTAGTCCCTGAGAGGAAACCTGAATTGATGAATAGAGTGCTAGATTTCAAGTCAGGAAGACCTGAGTTTAAATTTTATCTCAAACATTTACTCTCTGAAACTCAGTTTCTTCATCCTTAAAATTATCATGGTAATACCTGCGATATTACCACCCTATTACAGGGATATTGCATGACAGGAATAAAATTACATTTTTATAGTTCTTTGCATATCTTTAAATGGTAGCTCTAATTATTTTACCTCACCTACATTTTTTCTTCTTTGCCGACCTCTACCAAAATATCAGAGAAATCAAAGAATTATAACACCATAGATTTAGAGCCAAAAGGGACTCAGAGACCAATCAGTCCAACTCCTCCTCTCCCATTTTTTAACTGAGGAAACTTGAGGCCTAGGGATGTTAAGTGACTTAGCTAAGGTCACACAGGTGGCAAAATATCAGAATTGGGATTCAAAGTCAGGCTTATTGTTTTCAGAGCCCATATACACTTTAGCATCCCCAGGTCACTCTGGAAGACTCCCCATTGGGATGCTCTCTACCACAGATGTATTTGTGCTAAAGTTTCTCACACTTTTACCATGTCCAAAGACACAATACCAGATATCAACAGGAACAGGATCATTACTTTGTGTTGGTCCCCCTAGTGACCCACTATGGGTTTGCATTCCTGTACTTTCTCTAAATGATTTTTAAATCTATTTCGATTTTCAGTCAGGACCACATTTGAGATAATGAGTATTATGGATTCACTGATGCCATGATAAAGGCACTAAGCCTTGGGCTTCCCAGATAAATTTAAGGAGCCTGATCCTCTGAATTTTCTCATTTGACACCAACTACCTCCAGGTTCATGTTACTTTCCTTTTCTGGCTGTATTCTCTTATGAGTGACCAAGGCTGACAACCAGACCGTGGGGCAGGGATTATCACTGAGTCCCAAACTCTATCCTGATGGAGCCCAGTGCCTAGCATTATGCAGGTTGCAACATTCATTAAGTTCTTTTTGTACTAAGTTCTGGTGATACAAATTCAAACAAAAAGAAGGATGCTTCCTGCTCTCAAAGAGAGAAGACTGCATATAAAAAGGAACTGAAAAGTAGGGTCTGGGGGAAGAGGTAAGGTATCTATGTGGGAGGATTCTATCAAAATTCAGAAAGTCAGAAGTAGAATCTGAAGATGAATGGCCACTGGGTTAATTTGTCAAATGATTATCAGTTCCCTATCTTCACCACACTGACCAGCACCTTGTGAAGATGGTGCTGATGACTCTTCTCCATATATATTACCTTGTTTTTGACCCACTGAGTCACACCTTCTCTGTCCTATTTTTCTTTATAGATTATTATCTTTTAGACTTTCTTCTTCATTTTAGGAATGTTAGTCACATGGAAAAAGATTTTTGTGGAGAGGAAGGTTTGCATTGTGATTGTGATTAAACATGTAGAGGTTCAGTTCATATAAAGGTAAAAAGGGTAGAATTAGCACTTGACCCATGACCCTCCTCTAACTAAACTTTTTCTGTTTTCTTATGTTTTTATGCAGAAATACCCATGAACACACAGAGATAATGAATACGAAGCAACAACAATTGTTGATTTTGATAGTGTCCTAATGGAGAGGATTTTGCACCCTTCCCAGTCTCCTTTATGCCATCTGAGACTCCCCTCACTACAATCCTTCCCTCACATCCACATGCCTTAATTAACAAAGGTTGGATATTGGGATATTGTAGAGGGGCTTCATGTAATAGTGTTTTCCTATTTTCTCTTTCTCTTGAAATTACTTTATGTGTGTGTGTGTGTGTGTGTGTGTGTGTGTGTGTGTGTGTGTGTGTTTTCAGCTATAGAACTTAAGGGAATTCTACTCTCATATGTGGGATCCCTAGAAATATTTCCACAGATTGTAGAAAGTTGTAGATCTGCATAAATGCATAAGTATAGACTATAAGTCCCTACTCATATGCTTCCTTTTATTAGTCAGAGAACATAATTAAAAGACATTTGATAAAAAGAATATATAGTTTTATACCCAATTTCTGCCAGACTGATTTCCAGCTTTCCCAACATTTTTTAAAACAAATAATGAATTATTTCACCCAAAACTTAAGTCTTTACATTCATCAAAACCACTTATACTATGGTCATTTGCTGCTGAAAATTGTATCTCTGCTGTGTTCCAATAATTCACCTTTCTAATTATTAGCTAGGACCAGATAGTTTTGATAATTACTGCCTTATAATTGTCAACCATAAAATCTGTAAACCTTAAAATTATAGGGTTACAATAAAACAATAGAAAAATGAAGTTTTATTCTCTGGAATTTATCATCCAATCCTTAAGATGGAGACCATTTATATGAATAAAATTTTTTTTAACAATTTCTTCATATAGCCTCAGGAATTATTTTGGCATATATACTCCTAGTATTTTATACTGTATAGAGTTATTTTAAATGGAATATCTCTTACTATCTTTTTGAAGGTTTTTTTTGTTTGTCATATATAGGAATATTGATGATTTATGTGGATTTACTTTACATTCTACTGTTTTGCTAAAATTAATTGTTTCAATGCATATTTGAGTCTTTGGGATTTTTGGAGTATATCATCTTATCTGCAAAAAGATAGTTTTATTACTTCATTTCCTACTTTAATTTCTTCTATTTCTTTTTCTTCTCTTATTACTATTGCTAGCATTTCCAATGCAATACTTAATAGTATTGGTGATGGTGAGCATCCTTGTTCTCACAGGAAAGGCTTCTAACATTTCCAATTACATATGATGCTTGCTAAAATAGAAAATTAAAAATGACCAAAAAAATTTTAAAAAGCAAATGATGCTTGCTAATGATGTTAGGAAAATGTGTTTTACCAATTTAAGGAAAAATCCATTTATTCCATTACTTTCCAATGTTTTTTAAATAGAAATATTTGTTATAATTTATCAAAAATATTTTTTTCTGTTTATTGATATAATCATATAATTTTGTTACTTTTATTATTGATATAATTGATTATACTCACAGTTTTCCTTATATTAAATTATCCCTGCATTACTGGTATAAATCCCTCTTGTTCATAATGTATAAGATTTGTAATATATTATAATTTTTTGCCTAGTATTTTATTTTGCATTTTTGTATCCATATTCATTAATGAAATTGATCTATAGTTTTTTTAAACTCTTCCTAGAAGATATCAGTATCAGTACCATATTTGTTTTATTTAGGAAATTTGGTAGGACTCATTCTTTGTCTATTATTCTACAATTTATTTAATATTAAAATTAGTTGGTCTTTAAATATTTGATAGAATTCACTTTTAAATCTATAGGCCTTGGTCCTGTTTCCTTAGGGATCTCATTTATGGTTTGTTCAATTTCTTTTTCTAAAATAGCTCTATTTAGATATTCTGTTCCCTCTTCTAATCTAGTCAGTTTGTACTTCACTTGAATTGTTAAATTCATTGTCATATAACTTTAGCGGTATTATTCCTTTGTTATTTTTAATACCAGTGGTTTGATTTTCTTTTCTCTTTTCTTTTTTAATTTTAGGATTTTTAAATTTTTTATTTTTTGCAAGGCAGTGGGGTTAAGTGGATTGCCCAAGGCCACACAGCTAGATAACTATTAAGTGTCTGAGGCTGGATTTGAACCTCAGGTCCTTCTGACTCCAGGGCTGGTCCTCTATCCACTATGCCACCTAGTCGCCCCTTTTTTCTCTTTTAAAGAATCATATTAACAAAACTGTCTATATACCATTTGACCCAGTGATACCACTACTAGTTCTGATTCTAAAGTTGATTAAGGAAAAAGGGGGGAAAAAACCCTATATATCTAAAGCATTTATTGCAGCTCTCTTTGTGAAGGCAAAGAACTGAAAATTGCAGGGATGACTGTCACCTGGGGAATGGTTGAGCAAATTGTGGTATATGATTGTGATGGAATCCTACTATGCTGTAAGAAATGATGAACTCGATGATCTTAGAAAAACATTGATAGACTTGCCCAAAATAAGAAAAATGAAATGAGCTGAACTAAAGAGAACTTTGTGGAAAATAACAGCAATATTGTTTTAAGAACAACTTTGAATGACTAAACCATTTTGACATTATAATTACCTATATTAACTCCAAAGGAAGACACTATCTATATTAAGAGAAAGAACTGATAAATAGGAGTATGTATAGAATGATTTTACCCACATTCACACATACACACTTTACACATAAACACATTTGTATCCATAGTTATCTCTAGACTGGGAGTTGGAAAGAAAAAAAAAGGAAAATTAAAGAAAACTACATAGTAATTTTCTTATATATTTAAAAGGAATGGTAAGCTGTACATAAAAGATTTTGCAGTTTCATAGGCAAACATTTTTCCTATTCTCATATGTTATGGAAATACTTGCTTTATTTCTTAAATTCTTAATAAAATAAAAAAAGAATATATAGAAAGAAAATTAGCAGTACAAGATCCCTTGCCCTGCCAAAACAACTTGATCTCATTCTGCCCTCTCTCCTGCCCTCTCCCCCCATACACAAACATACCATCAGCCGGAAGAACACTGTGCATGAAAATCACACAGAAGGATACACAAATGTGCTGTTCTATTAGTCTCAAAGTCCTTGCTGTTTTCATAGTTATGCTTGGCCTCATCAATTATGGTTGTCTCCATTGGGCAAGTAGTCACCAGTCTTATCAGTTTCTGAGCTTTCTCGGGACAACCTGAAAACCATCTTCACTCACATTTGCTTTGAGAATTAGCTGGCTCAGCTGGAGGGGAAGAGTTAGTTCCTGTAGCTTAAGACTTGAATTTTAATTCCCTGTGTCCGGTGCTGAATTTTAGTCATTTGTACAATACTTACATTAGAACTTCAGGAGTTCCTCTCTGATTTGGCATGCAAATGAATGTCAGACCTTAAACTAAGGGAAAAAGGCAATATATTGTTTTCCTCCCCCCACCACCATTTCTACCTATATTATGTTTACCTGTCAGCAACAAAATCCTCTGGCTTTGGTGTTGAATTTTGGCCAATGAAAAAAATCTTGCTTCTTGTTGTCCAGTTGTCTAGTTTGAATACAACTCTTTGACCCTATGGATCCTAGCACATCAAGGCCTTCTATCCTCCAAAGTCATTCAAGCTCTTGTTTGTTGCTTCCGTGAATACTATCTATCCATCTGATCCTCTGCTGTCCCTTTCTTCCTTTGCCTTCTAATATGTGTCTGGGTCATTTCCAATGAGTCTTCTCTTCTCATTATGGAACCAAAATTAAGCTTCAGCTTCATAATTTTCCAGGGAATAGCATGATGCTTTAAGTACTGATGATTTGATTTATTTGCTGTACAAGGAGCTTTCAAAAGTCTTCTTTAGTACCACAATTCAAAAGCATCAAATTTATAGCATTCAGCTTTCCTGTACAAGTCTCATAACCATATGATATTACTGGAAAAAATCTTGTTACTTCCTTGCAATTTGTATTGGAATATAAACTTCTTGAGGGCAGAGACTGACTTTTTCCTTTTTTGTCTTTATATCTATATATTCTTTTATATATTTATATATTAATATATCATATTAATATATAAATATATATTAATATATTTTATATTTTTATATCTATATGCTAGTGCCTAGCATATGATAAGTACTTAATAAATGTTCACTGAATTAATTGACGGTTCTTTCCATATTTGGAATTCTAAAATATTAGAAGTTCAAGATCTACAATGTTCCTATACAAGATATATCCAGATGACTGACTCAGGCTGCACTGGCCCATCTCTGCAGAAAAGAAGAGATCCAAGAACCCCACCTGTATTTCTGACAAATAAGCTGTTGGGAAGGAATAATTCAAAACTGGATGCTCTTTTCTTCCCTATCTGAGAGGGACATTGGGATAGAATTATATCTAGCTACTCCCTTAAATATCTCTGGTGTGATGGTTAAGGGTGCAAAAAGAGACCTTTGTCCTTACTCTTACTTGGGGAAGGAGGGGGGCCCCTTCCTTAGTTTACACTCTTCAGTTTAGTTCCTCCTTAACAACAACACAAATAGTGAATAATAGGTAAACCATTATAAAAAACAAACAGAAATCAGAAATAATTTCCTTAGATTATACTATACATATTAGTGAATAAACTTTTTAGCTAGGAATGAGGGGAGATCTCCATTCAAGTCTGAAGCTCACTCAAGGATAAGACCTCTGTGTTTTTAGAGAAGCAAGCTAGAAATCAGGAATATGTTGAGAGATGTTTTTTTCTATAGAGCTATAATTCATTTTTATTAATTTAAATTAATTAAATTAAATTAATCTAATTAATCAAATTAATAATTAACAAATTGAATTAATAAATAATAATTAAAATAATTAAATTAATTAATTAAATTAAATTTTTTATTTAAGGCAATGGAGTTAAAGTGACTTTCCCAAGTTCATACAGCTAGGCAATTATTAAGTGTGTGAGGCCTGATTTAAACTCAGGTACTCCTGACTACAGGGCTGGTGCTCTATCCACTGCGCCACCTAGCTGCCGCTATAGATCTATAGTTCACAAAGTCTTTCTCTCCTTCCTGAAGTACCCTTGAGATTCTGCCTCCAAACTCTGAAACCAGCTCTTATGTTGTATCTTTTGAAGACAGGTCCTATTAATAAATTATGTCACATCTTTTTCTGTAAGCATAGCCTAATGAAAAATATACCAGATTTTTTTTTGAGAGCCCAGCTATAAATGAACTTAATGTGAGTCTTTTTTACTCTACCCAATGGCTTGATAAGATTTTTTGAGATTTATATGCCTAAATCACTATGGCTCTCCTTGATTGACAAATAATGGGTCTCAGCCTAAGCCTGCTTCATTGCTTGGGCCCTGATTGGTTTAAAGTAAATATCAATAGCAGTGATTTCTGTTTTGACCAGAAATCTTGAGATTCTTCCCATCCCAGACTGAATTTTCTTTTTCTGCATCTAGGGCCATCTCCATGACTCTGGAGGAGAAAATGAGCCTGACTACTTTGCAGAGCACTCTCCCACTTAAATCCAATTTCCTGTTATGGTCTTCAAGAAAAAAGGACAAACCTCAATCATTATCAATCTTTTGCTCCAGTAGTGCTAGAACCATTGGCACGAGGAGGGTAAGGAGAATGGGATCATATTAGGAATCAATAATATAAAGAATATCTGTAGAGGACTTCTCTGAGAATACAAAGAAGAGGATCAAAGGACTCAGTTGGAGAGAGAGCTGAAAGAGATCAGTAAAGGCACTATTGATATTCCCAAGGATACTGGAGGAACTCTAGGAGATAATCAGTCTATAATTTTTTTCTGTGAAGCATTTTGCCTCTTTTCTATCTTCCCATTTTGAGGAAGGAATACAATCCAATGAATGGCCATAAAGTAATTAGGAATGAAAGCCAGGAGAGTAATGCTGGCAACCTTGGTCCTATTCTTTATAGCTCTATAAGAGGAGAAATCCCATTGGTAGAAGAGAAGCAAGTAATCTGTCCTTGAGACTGGGTAATGGGAAACATGGATCAGGGAAGGAAACTTTGAATGTGGATCAGTTTTCAAAAGTTCATGGTCATATATGTGGAGTTTTTTTGGCTGAATTAACCTATAGGAGTCATCCCAATAAATGTTTATGTGGATAGGGAAGTAAAGGGATAGGACTTTAGAGGACTGCAGGGACACTGTGATTAAGCATTTGGGCAAATCAGAGATGAAGTTCAGTGCCAAACAAAATAGTGCTTTGGAATGTCAAAACAATATAGTCATTAGTTGCTGAACCAGAGTTGCCAATGATTCAATAGATCTTTTAAAATGAGAAAACAGATTCCAGTTATATCTTTCTTTTTTCCAGCCTACACATGGTGTTATGTAACTACAAGATTTCCAGGGAGTGGTGGGGAAGGGTCAGCTCTTTTCTACTCCAGATTCCTGGCAATCTTATCCACATGGCAACTAATGAAGGAGGTCTCACTCAGCTGAGCATCTACCTAAGCTCTGGGCTCTTTTTTCTGCCTCCCTGCCTCCCTTCCTTGCTTCCTTCTTTCCTCCTTCCTTCCTAGATTCCATTGAGACATCTTCTTGTCAGAAAAGAAATCCCTGGAACTATTTCAGCACACTTGGAGAGATGGCCACTGGTAAGAAAACTGGTCCAAGACTGGACATTTTACCAGGATGTGTGTAACAGGAGTTATTTGGACAGTGAAGAGCCAAGGAAAAGTGTAAAATGCCATATTAATAGCCTGAAAGCTGCTTTATTTTCTAATGAATCTTATACTTTCATTTTATTTTTCAATTAACAAGAATTTATTTTGTCTCCCTCTTGCTCAATACAAAAAGAAACTTTATAACAAATATACATAGTCAAGCAAAACAAGTTCCCTCGTTGTTCATGTCAAAAAAGTCTCTTTCTTCAGACTGAATTCATTTGATGAAGTTTAAGCACCATTCTCCAAGCATATTGATATATGATATTATCCATTCTTGAGTTTTTTTCCTAAGCTAGACACTGCCACTACCTTCAAGAAGTCATCACATGACATAGATTCAAGAGTCTTTATTATCCTGGTCACTTTTTTTTTATAGACATTCTACAACTTTTCAAAGTCCATCTTAACCCATGTTTGCCAGAATTGAAAATACAATATTTCAGATAAGATCTAAGCAGGGCAGAGTAGGGAGAGGCCTCTCTAAATGCAGAGCAAGATTATAATAGTTTGCAACACTGATCATACACACACACACAAACACACACACAAACACACACACACACACACATATATGTACATATATATATATGTACATATATATATATATATATATATATATATATATATATATGGAGAGAGAGAGAGAGAGAGAGAGAGAGAGAGAGAGAGCTTGCAGTGAACTCAGATCCCTAGGTCTTTTTTTTTCTTTTTCCTAGGTCTTTTTTGAGTTAAATTTGATGACCCATAGACCATCCTATACTTGGGAAATTCATTAAAAAATTCAGATGAGGTTTTTCTCCTTTTCTGGGAGAGTTTAGACTCAGAGTCTGTTCCTCCAAGGGTCCTTCCAATAATAGTCTTGGGAAGGGAAAAAGGACATGGCTAGAACTATGGGTTTTAAGGAGAACTTGTGTCAACAAGTAAAACTTCCCATCCTCCTCTCAAACTGATTGAAGTTTGACTTGCTGTAGATTAGAGACATTTGTTTGGTCCTTCCCTTTTTATAGCACAGACTGCAAGATCTTTCCAGGGATATAGTATTAAGGGTAGTCACAGGGAAATGGTGCAACCAATGTTCTCTATAGCAGGTTCTCACCCCTGATTGTCAGATTTCTCTTAGCATTCATCTTTCTTCCTGGTTAACTCCTATAAACACATGCAACTATATGCCAAAATTAGAGGAGGAGGAGGGTGAGGGTTATTGCTGCAGCTAGGCTGTGGGAAGAGAGTTGGGGTGGGGTACTAGTGGATAGGTTTCTGTAATGGTAATTTAGCTAGTAGATAGACATATAGATACCTATAATAAGATAAAATTCCCCCTGCTTATATTGCAGGTTCTGGGCAAGGTGGAGAAGTAGGTGAATTCATGAAATGGGAGGCATAGGACACTTATTCAGAATTCCATAATTCTGTTGGGTAAATTGAATGAAACTGAGGTCACTGTGGATAAATAACATTATTCTAGGATTGTCTCAGAGTCAACAAGGGCTAATGAGGAGTTATTTCAAGGTCTTAGTTACAGTTCTTCAGTTCTTTTTCCTCAGACTTCAGGTTGGGAAAGCATAGGTAAGGGATTCAGGATTCAAGTGTAATTTTTTTTTTTTTTTAGTTTTTGCAAGTCAATGGGGTTAAGTGACTTGCCCAAGCTCAAACAGCTAGGTAATTGTTGTCTGAGGTCAGATTTGAATGCAGGTAATCCTGACTCCAGGGCCTTTGCTACATCCACTGCACTACTGCCACCTAGTTGCCCCTAAGCATATTCTTCTATGTGATACTGTCTCACCTAGAAAGAGTGGATCTAGGAATGGAGAGAAAGTCTAAGAGGCTGAGAGATAGCTAGGAGATTGGAGGAGGGAGTTTGGGACAGAGAAGAGATTGCAATTGAGAATAAGTTGAGGAAAGGCTAGCCAAGAAGAAGGAAATCTATTAAAGCTCCCTGGCAGGGGTATTAATTCAGTTCAGGAGAGAAATGAGATGCTAACACACAGGTGGGGGTTGCTAGCTGGGCAATCTAGTAAATCCGTTTATTGTCAGAAGAATCAGAATATTTAAAGGCAAAAACCACATCATTTACATATGAAAAAATGTCAAAATGTCCCAGGTTATGCTCAAGGCTGACAGGCAACCCAGGTAGAAAACATTCACGTTTAAAATCCCAAGCATATAAATATAAACAAGGAAGTTCTATAGAAAATCTTTTTCTACCTTAGTACTTTCTATAAATGGATCTCCTAACATTTCTAAGGTTCTAAATGCTCCCATGCTATAAATATTTGGTTGAATTGAATGACTATCTTTACTTAATTAATATAATACATGGTTCAATAGTACACTATTTAAAAAAACATACAGGTGTCATACTATTTAAGCCAGAAAAATTATACCTAATTTTTCAACATTTCTTTTTTAATATTTCCAATAGGAACTTTGTTATTTCCCAAATAATTTGCAGCTTCCCCATCAATGCAATTTCAGCCATACTTTCTCCCCATGAAGGGTTTCAAACATAAGTTCAATGTTCAGTTCCTTTTACAGTACCCAAATTGTACATGATTAATGTAAAGATCACAAATTGTCCTTTAAGTCCATGTCATGCTTCCCTTTTACATAGTCTATCTTTCCTTCTCCTCTTATCCTTTCTTTTTTTGATTTCTTAAGTGTAAGTTATTAATTTTCTGCATTACTTGATTCATCTGGTCTGTACAGTCTGATGTTTCTTACTGGCATCCAGAGTTTCTCCATCTGTGAACAAAACAGAAGCATACCCTCGACACCAGGTTAGCAATTGTTCAAATCTTCTCCATTGTCCATCCGTAGGGTCCTTCCACATGACCATGCCCTTCTCTTCATGTTGCATATCCTTATTAAAAAAATGTTTCTGCAGGTGCTGTTTATTATTCAATGTTAAAAATTTCATGAGATGTATAAGGCAAGATTTATTCTCCTCTTTAGTTTCCCTTTTATCCCTATATATTCCCCTTCTTTTGTATTTCCAGAAATCTCTTAAGATATTTATGTTTCCTTTTTACTAAAGCTTTACCAGTGGGGTTATAGGGAATGCCTATGATATGTTTTATATTGCAATATAGGCAGAATTGTTTAAATGCCATAGAAGTATATCCAGGGCCATTATCTGTTTTATGGATTTTGATATCCTTGTAATGACAAAACATGGAATAAATAATCAATCATACCTAGAGTAGCCTCTGAACTTTGTGCTGTTGTCATTATATGTGAACTAAATATATCTACAGTAACATGAATAAATTTCATTTTTTCCATAAGGTGCATAATGAGTCACATCCATCTGCTAACAATTCAGTAGGAGCCTGGCTTCTAGGAATCTTAGAATAATTTGGAGGGGTAGGTAAATATGAAATGCATTGTTGACAGGATTTTACTATATTCCTAGCTTGCTCTCTGGTGATTTCAAATTCTTTCCTTAGTAAAGAGGCATTCTGATGAAATTTTTTTGTGAGACAGGCTAGCTTAATCTTCTACTAAGCTTTAAGGAGTGCTAGGGTTAATAGATTGGCTCTTTCATTCACATCCATGTTTGGGGGAATAGGGCGGAATTTGTTGTTGTTCAGTCATTTTCAGCTGTGTCCAACTCTTCATGACCTGCATTTGAGACTTTCTTGTCTAACACTTCAAGGCCCCATCTGAGGCTCTCTAGGCAAAGATACTGAAGTGATTTGTGATTTCTTTCTCTAGCTCATTTGCAGCTGAGGAAACTGTGGCAATCAAAGTTAAATGACTTGCTCAGGGTCTCACAGTTACTGTCTGGGATCTGATTTGAAGTCAGGAAGAAAAGTCTTCCTGTTTCGAGACCCAGTCCTCTATCAACTCTGCTACCTAGATCCACATTTGCAAACATTGTGTGTGTGTGTGTGTGTGTGTGTGTGTGTGTGTGTGTGTGTGTGTGTGTGTGTGTGTGTCTGTGTGTGTGTCTGTGTGTCTGTGTTTTAGGGAAACTTTATGACTCTGACAATTAAAAAAGAAGTAACAAGAATCTATAAAAAAGGTTTTATTATTTTTAAGGATTACTTAATTTACATGTAATCAATACTACTGACTCCCCTCATTTCCCCTCTCTTATCTGGACTTATGTAAAGTAGATCCTTTGTATAGAGGAGGGCAACTTTTTTTTATTTTATTAAAGATTTTATTTATTTTGAGTTTTACAACTTCCCCCTTAATCTTACTTCCCTCCTGCCTCCTTACTTCCCACCTGCCTCAGAAGGCAATTTGTCAGTCTTTACATTGTTTCCATGGTATACATCGATGCAAATTGAGTGTGGTGAGAGAGAAATCATATCCTTAAGGAAGAAACATATAGCATAAGAGATAACAAGATCAGACAATAAGATATCAGGTTTTTTCCCCTAAATTAAGGAAAATAGTCCTTGGACTTTGTTCAAACTCCATGGTTCTTTATCTGGATGCAGATGGTATTCTCCATCACAGACAGCCCCCAATTGTCCCTGATTGTTGCACTGATGGAATGAGCAAGTCCATCAAGGTTGATCATTGTCCCCGATGTTGCTGTTAGGGTGTACAGTGTTTTTCTGGTTCTGCTCATCTCACTCAGCATCAGTTCATGCAAATCCCAAGAAAGGCAACTTTCAAAGAGGCAAAGTAACTCCTGTAACAATTAATTATAGACTTTTCAGAATAACTATTTCATTTTAATTTTTTTAGAAATAGAAAGCATTGTTTTTCATTTTTTTTTGAAAACCCATTTTTCAAACTGGTAGTGACAAAAGAACTGATACTTTTCTTTCAAAAACAGGTTAAAGATTTCAGGTTTTTCATTTAAGAAGTGTTTTTTTAAATTAATATTTTATTTGTTTTCCAATTATATACAATAGTAGTTTCTACCTATCATTTTTTGTAAGGTTTTGAATTTTATAATTTTTCTCCTACCCTCCCTTCCCTCTCCACATCCCCCAGAGAAGGCAGTTTGACAGGACAGTCTTTACATTGTTTCCATGCTATGTATTGATTGAAATTTAATGTGTTGAGAGATAAATCATATCCTTGAGTAAAAAAGAAAATATTACAGATAGCAAAATTATGGAGCACATAAGACACTTTAAAAAAATTGAAGATTTTGCTCTTTGTTTAAACTCCACAGTTCTTTCTCTGGATACAGATGGTATTCTCTATTGTAGGTACAGTAAAATTGTCCCTGATTATTGCATTGATGGAATGAGCAAGTCCATTAAGGTTGATCATCACCCCCATGTTGTTATTAGGGTATACAATATTCTTCTGGTTCTGCACATCTCACTCAGCATCAGTTCATGCAAGACTTTCAGGGCTTCTTAGAAATCCCATCCTTCTTGGTTTCTAGTAGAACAGTAGTGTTCCATAACATACATATACTACAATATGTTCAGCCATTCCCCAATTGATGGACATTCACTCGATTTCCAATTCTTTGCTAATACAAACAGGACTGCTATGAATATTTTTGTACAAGTGATGTTTTTACCCTTTTGTTTGATCTTTTCAGGGTATAGACTCAGTAGTGGCATTGCTGGATCAAAGGGCATGCACATTTTTATTGCCCTTTGAGAATAATTCCAAATTGCTCTCCAGAAGGGTTGGATGAGTTCACAGGCTCCACCAACAATGCATTAGTGTCCCAGATTTCCAACATCCCTTCCAACACTGAACATTGACCTTTCTGGTCATATAGGCCAATCTGATAGGTGTGAGGTAGTACCTCAGAGCTGCTTTGATTTGCATTTCTCTAATCAGTAATGATTTAGAGCAATTTTTCATATGACTATGGATAGCTTTGATTTCCTCATCTGTAAATTGCCTTTGCATATGCTTTGACCATTTGTCAATTGGGGAATGGCTTGTTTTTTTATTTTAATAAATTTGAGTTCTCTATATATTTTAGAAAGAAGTCTTTTGTCAGAAATACTAGTTGTAAAAATTGTTTCCCAATTTACTGCATTTCTTTTGATCTTAGTTATAGTGGGTGTTTTGTGCAAAAGCCTTTTGATTTAATGTAAACAATCAGACAGCCTTCTGTGAGGGGAAGGGTAGGTGGGAGGAAAAGTGTAAAATTCAAAACCTTACAAAAATGATCAGTAGAAATTACTATTGTATATAATTGGAAAATAAATAAAATATATATAAACATTTAATGTAATCAAAATTATCCAATTTGTTTTTAATGATATTCTCCATCTCTTCCTTGGTCATAAACTGTTTCCCTTGACATAGATCTGACAGGTAAACTGTTCCTTGATCTCCTAGTTTGCTTATAACATTGTCTTTTATGTCTAAATCCTGTATCCATTTTGATCATCTTGGTATAGGGTGTGAGATGTTGGTCTAATCCAAGTTTCTTCCATAATAACTTCCAATTTTCCCAACAGGTTTTATCAAAGAGAGAGTTCTTATTCCAGAAGCTAAACTCTTTGGGTCTATCAAACAGCAGATTACTATAACCATTTCCTGCTGTCACTTTTCCACATAATCTATTCCACCGATCCACCACTCTATTTCTTAGCCAATACCAGATAGTTTTGATGACTAATGTTTTATAATATAATTTTAGATCTGGTAAGGCTAAGCTACCTTCTTTTGCATTTTTTTCCCATTATATCCCTGGGTATTCTTGACTTTTTGTTTCTCCAAATGAATTTAGTTAAAATTTTTTTCCAGCCCATTAAAGTAATTTTTTTGGAAGTTTGATTGGTAAGGCACTAAATAAGTAGCTTAATTTAGGTAGAATTAATCATTTTTATTATGTTAGCTTGTCCTATCCCTGAGCAGTTGATATTTGCCCAGTTATTTAAATCTGATGTTGTTGTTGTAAAAATTGTTTTATAGTTGTTTTCATAGAGTTTCGGAGTCTGCCTTGACAGGTAAACTTCCAAGTATTTTATATTGTCTGAAGTTACTTTAGATGGAATTTCTTGTTCTAGCTCTTGCTGCTGTATCTTGCTAGTAATATATAAAAATGCTGAGGATTTATGCGGGTTTATATTATATTAAATACATATATATATGTATACATATATATATATATATATAAAATATATACATCCTGTGACTTTGCTAAAGTTGCAAATTGTTTCAAGTAGTTTCTTAGGGGTTTTTTTAGATGATTTTTTAGGATTCTCTAGGTATACAATCATGATATCTGTATAGAGTGAGAGTTTTGTTTCTTCCTTCCCAATTCTAATTCCTTCAATTTCTTTTTCTTCTCTTACTGCTGAAGCTAACATTTCTAATACAATATTGAATAGTAGTGGTGATAACAAGCATCCTTGTTTCACCCCCAATCTTATTGGAAATGTCTCTAGCTTATCCCCATTTCATATAATGCTTGGTTATGGTTTCAGATAGATGCTGCTTATCATTCTAAGGAACAATCCATTTATTCCTATGCTCTCTAGTGTTTTTAGTAGGAATGGGTGCTCTATTTCATCAAAGTTTTTCAGCATTTACTGAGATAATCATATGATTTCTGTTAGGTTTGTTATTGATATATTCAATTATACTGACACTTTGTACTGAACCAACCCTGCATTCCTGGCATAAATCCTGCTTGGTCATAGTGTATTATCCTAGTGATAATGAGCTGTATTCTCCTTGCTAAGATTTTATTTAAGATTTTTGCATCTATATTCATTAGGGAAATTGGTATATAATTTCTTTCTCTGTTTTGACTCTTCCTGGTTTAGGTATCAGCACCATAGTGGTTTTATAGAAGGAGTTAGGCAGAGTTCTGTCTTCACCACTTTTTCCAAAGAATTTATATAGAATTGGAACCAATTGTTCCTTAAGTGCTTGATAGAATTCATTTGTGAATCCTTCTGGTCCTGGAGATGTTTTCTTAAGGAATTCAATTATAGTTTATTGAATTTCTTTTTCTAAGATAGGGTTATCTATGTATTTAATTTCTTCTTCATTTAACCTAGGCAACTTATATTTTTGTAAATATTCATCCATTTCTCTTAGATTATCAAATTTATTGGCATACAGCTGAGCAAAATAATTCTGAATTATTATTTTAACTTCCTCCTCATTGGTGGTGAGTTCACCTTTTTCATTCATGATAATAGTAATTTGGTCTTCTTTTTACCAAAAGTTTATCAATTTTACTGTTTTTTCAAAAAAACACCTCTTAGTTTTATTTATTAATGCAATAGTCTTCTTTCTTTCAATTTTATTAATTTCTCCTTTAATTTTTAGAATTTCTAATTTGGTATTTAATTTTGGTATTTAATTGGTATTTAGTTTTGGTAATTAATTTGGTATGTAGTTTGGTATTTAATTGATTTGTTCTATCTCTAATTTTTTTCGTTTCATGTTTACATTGATTGCTTCTTTCTCTATTTTATTCTTGTAAGCTGTTAAAGATGTAATATATCCTTTTATAACTGCCTTGGCTGTATTCCATAAGTTTTGGTATGTTGTTTTGTCATTGTCATTATCTAGGATGAAATCATTAATTATCTCTATAATTTTTTGTTTGATCCACTCATTCTTTAAAATGAAGTTATTTAGTTTCCAGTTACTTTTAGGTCTATCTCTCCATGGCCCATTATTGCATGTAATTTTTATTGCATTGTGATTTTTATTGCATTATGATCTGAGAAGGAAGTATTCACTATTTCTGCCTTTCTGCATTTGATTCTAAGGTTTTTATGCCCTAGTACATGGTCAATTTTTGTGTAGGTGCCATGTACCAACCATTTAACTTCTCCAAAGGTCTATTACGTCTAGGTTTTCTAACATTTTATCTCCTTAACTTCTTTCTTGTTTATTTTATGGTTAATTTTGTCTAAATTTGAGAGAGGGAGGTTGAGATATCCCACCAGTAGAGTTTTGCTGTTTATGTCTTCCTGTAACTCATTCAGCTGCTCTTCTAAGAATTTGAATGCTATTCCACTTGGTGCATACATATTTAGTATTGAATTTACTTCATTGGCTATGGTACCCTTTAAGAGGGTATAATTTCCTTCCTTATCTCTTTTAATGAGATCTATTTTAGCAGATGCTTTGTCTGATATAAGGATTATTACCCCTGCCTTTTTCACTTCAGCCGAAGCAAAACATATTCTGCTCTAACCTTTTACCTTGACTCTATATGTATCTCTCTCCTTCAAATCAGTGTCTTGTAAGCAGTATATTGTAGGATTTTGGTTTTTATTCCACTCTGCTGTTCACTTATATTTTATGGGAGAGTTCATTCCATTCACATTCAAAGCTATAATTACTAACTCTTTATTGTCCTCCATGCTATCTTCCCTCTGTTTGTATTTTTCCTCTTTTTCACTTTATCCATATTCCCCAGTATTTTGTTTCTGAATACCACAACTTTCAGTGTGTTTTTCCCCTCATATCCAATCCCACTGCCCTATCTTTCCCCTTCCCTTTGTCGCTTCTTCCTTCCCTTGCTTCTATTAGTTTCTCTTTTCTTCCTCCTCCCCCTTTCCCCTTTTAATATTTGAAAGGTAAGATATGTTTCTTAACTTAACTGAGTGTGTGTATGTTGATGCTTCTTTGAGCCAAATCTGATGAGAATAAGATTCAGGCAGTTCTCACCACCTCCCTTTTCCCCTCTATTGCAATAGATCTTTTGCACTGCTTCATGTAATGTGATTTGCCTCATTCAATCTCCTCTATCCTCCCATCTCTTTACTGTCCCCCCCCTCCTTTTAAGGAGATATTGTTTTTAAATCATTTTATCAGGGTCATGGATAAGTCATGAGTGTCCATTACTTCTGGCTAAGTATATTATCTCTAACAGAGTTACAATTCTCAAGAATTTGGAGAATTTTGTCCCGTGTGAGGATATAGCCAGTTTCATCTTATTGAATAGCAATTCTTTTCTTTTCCCTTTTTTTTACCTTTCCATGTGTCTCTCAAGTCTCCTGTTTGAAGTTTGAAGTCCAAATTTTCTATTTACCTCTGGTCTTTTTGTCAGGGAAAAGGTGGAAGTCTCCAATCATTTTAAATGTCCATCTTTTCCCCTGGAAGAGAAAGCTCAGTTTTGCAGGATAGTGAATTCTTGGCTGCATTCAAAGCTCCATTGCTCTTTGGAATATCATATTCCAGTCCCTTCAATCCCTGAATGTTGATGCAACCAGTTCCTGGGTAATCCTTACTGTGGTTCCTTGGTAATCTAAATTGTTTCTTTCTGGCTGCTTGCAGGGTTTTGGCCACAATATTCCTTGGTGTTTTCATTATGGGGTCTCTTTCTGGAGGGGATCAGTGTATTCTTTCAATAACTATTTTGCCCTTGGGTTCCATGATATCAGGGCAATTTTCCTTCAAAAGATCCTGCCATATTGATTGAGGATTTTTTATCCTCAATGTGTACAGGAAGCCCAGTTATTCTTAAGTTGTCTCTTCTTGATCTATTCTCTAGGTCAGTAGTTTTGCTGATAATTTATGTTTTCTTCTTTTTTTATTTTTTGGTTTTGTTTAACAGATTCTTGTTGTTCCATGGAGTCATTAGTTTCCACAGATTCCATTCTTTCTTTTAGAGAATAATAGTCTTCATTTACCTTTTGCAACTCCTTTTCCAATTGGTCATTGGTCATTTCTATTTTTGAAGGAGTTTTCCATGTGCCCATTTGTAGTTTAGAGAGAATTATTTTCTTTTTGTGTTTGTCCAGTTGTATTCTCCATTGATTTTTTTTCTTATTACAAGGTGTTAATTTTATTTTGCAAGGTGTTAATTTTTTCTTGGGTTTCTTTTCCCAATTTTTCCAATTGGTTTTTAAATTTATTCTTGATCTATTCTAAGAAGTCTTTCTGATCTGGAGATCAATTCATATTTTCCTCAGAAGTTCTAGCTCTCTCTGAGTTAGTGTCTTTCTCTTTGAGGTAGTTTTCAATGGACTCCTCTTCTACAAGCCTTTCTTAATTTTCCTAGGATCTTGTGTTGGGGAAGGGGCTGGTTCACAGACCTTTTGTTGTCAAAACCCTAGAGGCTTTGCTGACTGGGTTTTGTAACTCCAAATGGCCTGCCCAGTACAGGGTTTTAGAGGCTTTCTCTGGAGTGTCTGTGACCTTGATTCATGCCCCACTCCCTAGGCCTGGGATGATGCAGGGAGCAGCAGGGTCTGAATTATCCTTGAACAGTGTGAGCTGTGCCCTTGGGCTTTATAGTTAAGCTCATTATCCACTCAGTACTGAAAGAGATCTGCAGTCCACACCTGAGTCTGGGGGAGGTTTTTACTGTGTTTGTTCTGGGAAGAGTCCCTTGTCTCTCTCAGGGATGGGAGGGGGGCTCAACTAGAAACATGGGGATTCCACTGAAACTATGCGGTCCTGGTCTTCCAGGCCAGTGGAGCTGACTGGATTGATATCACATTGGCATACTGGAACTTTCCCTCCAACCTCACTGGAGCTCTCCTGCCCGATTACAGAGCCAAAAGTTTCCATAGGTTTGAGGCTAGAACCATGTCTCATCCCACTGCCCCTGTGCTGGCTCTCTGCTCTCTGCCTTGACTCACTCATGTTCCCCTGAGACAGACCTTGTTGGGAGATGTTCTTCTCTTTTGCTCTTTCTGGATTTTGTGGATTCGAATTCTGTTAAGAGGCTAGATTCATATTAGTTCTGAGGGAAAGCCAGGAGACCTTAAGATAGTGTCTGGCTTCCCTCTGCCATCTTGATTGGAAGTCTCCAGAATGACTATTTTTAAAATGGACAAAATGTGCAAACAGATTCTATAGACTCGCTATAGAATTTAGGAGAGGTTTGAATGTGACTGCTCATCATTTTCACTGTTCTAGTTTTTAAATTGTTTTAAAATAAATAAATGAAATCATGCCTGTCTCATTTCTTTTTTGGGGGGATTATCATATTACTCCCTCTGATTAAAAAAAACCTACCACATTCATTTTGACAAAAAAATCACCAAGTTTATTTAAGAAACATTTGTGGTAGACAATGGATGTACTATATTTTTCATACTCCTGCTTGCTTATCTACATCTACTGGAAAATGGAAAAAGAGATCAGAATAAAGTTTCCAATACAGACACTTAGGTGGAATTGAATCTCTCATTTCCAATGGTGATAGCATGGTATTAGGGAGTTTATTGCCCTTTTCTAGAGAAGAGATAGATCAAAAAGTGTCCATCATCTGCTCAAAATCTAGAGCTGAGTAATACAATTTCTCCTTGATGTCACATACAATTTGCCTCTCAGTTGTGTTAGTTAACTGTACCCTCTCTTGGTCAGGATCTTCATGAGTTGGTTGATCAGATCAAGGTTAGCCAGATCCACATGGAAGATGGCATAGGAAATGGCATAACCTTCAGGGTTTGGCACAGTGTGTGTCCCAACATCACTATATGCCATCACAATACCAGTGATATGACCAGAGTCACATGGGGTCAGTACAGACTAGAAGATAATGTTTATGAATGAAGTTTTGAAGATCTCAAACATAATCATGTTATTTTTCTCTGTTGGCTTTAGGATTCAGGGGCATTACTGTGAGAAGCACAGAACATTCTTCAGAAGCCACACAAAGCTCATTGTAGAAAACATGGTGTCAGATCTTCTCTATGTTATTCCAGTTAGTGACAAAAAGAATTGCTCTTTACACTTACTGTGCATCATTAAAATCCAACAATTACCAAGTGAGCAGACTGAAACCTATTTTGGGCCATTCAGTGAGAGCCAGAGTGATGTGGGTTTAGATAAAAGATAAGATCTGACCACTTAAGGGAAACAGTACCTGAATACCCAAGCCTGTTTTGAAGAGGTGAGCTAGATGCATTCATTGCATATCGTGGATTTCCAGAATCAGATTTCCTAAGGCAGCAGGGAGAACTTTGGGGAATTTGAAGCTGGACCTTTACAAGTCAGACCCATAATTACAAGATTATTAAGTAGTGAGGATGCTAGATTGCATGGTAATATATATTATCAGGGGCTTAAGGGGAAGTAAGCTGTCCTCATCTATTGCTTGTTGAGAATCTGATTGAATGAATTTAGAAACTTAGGGAAATTTGGGTTTTTCACAGAGTAAGAGTTAATACCAGGGTCATGTGAATGTCATGTCATTGTTTAGAGGTCCAAGGAAAGGTCTCTAATATTCAAATTTCTGTGGGACTTCTCTAGAAAATGACCTTTATCATTTGGGTCAGTCTCAAGCATCTTGTATCTTGTGCAAGGGCTTGTGCAAGCTAGCCCTAGTCAGAGGAGAGATTAATTTGCATATGTGCTGAGAAAACCTTTCAGAGAACCTCAACCACATTTGTGACATAGCTCTTTCTCTTGGGTTCAGTCCCATAACCTTAAGGCATATGTAATAACCAGATGTAATAATAACATGCAGTTATCAGGGTCATGAAGACTTAGAAAGGACCCAGTGCTGTGGGGGTCCAGAAGTTGTATAGAAACTATCAGTATCAGTCTGGGGAGCAATAAGGGAAGGAATCATTGAGGAATTTGATACAAACTTCAAAGGATATTAACAGAACTTCAGTATAGAAAGGGCATTTGGAGACCCTCTTGAGAGAGTCATAACAGAATAAAAACCCTCTCCCTGACTTATCAGACAAATAGAGTTCCAGTCTTCACTTGAAGACCTTGGTGAAGGAGAACCCACTGCTTTCCAAAGTGATCCATTCCGCTTTTGTATAGCTGTAATTGCTAGAGAGTTTCCCCTGACAAACCTAAGTCTCTCTCTATAAGTCCCCCATTACTTGTAGTTCTTCCCTCTCAGGTCATGGTCAAACAGAACGAATCTTAGATGACATCTTCCTATGTGGAGAGGTCTGATTGGTCTACCAGATCATCTGGTTATAGGTTTCTTGACTCATGTTTATTCTGTCAATTCCCTTTTTCTTGTTTCATTAGGTCCCTCACTGTAGCAAGGCATTTTTTTTATACTCCCTATACTAATACTATTCACTATACCATTCTTCCCAGTATCTTTTCCAAATTTTTTCACACCTCTCTAAACAGCCTTATGCACCCCCACTCCTCACCTTCTCAGCTGAGAACCTTGACTCATATTTCACTGAAAATTTGAAGCCATTTACTTAGAGCTCCCTATTTTCCCTTTCCTCTCATCTCATTTTACTAAGATGTCTTTCCCTACTATCTGCTTTTACACTCTAGTCTCATGTGAAGATAGCCTGTTATTTCTATCTTCCCAGTATCTCTTATATGACACAGTCACCACACTTAAGAAGACTTTTTCAATAATCTGCTGCAGTTGAATTCTTTCTCTGCCTCAAGCCTCTCCTCCACTCTAATCTATCTTCCATTTGGGGATCAAATTGATCTTCCTAAAGTTCAAATTTGATCATGTCATCCTCTTACTTAACAAACTCCAGTAGTTCAAATCTGCTCACTCTTGATTTCTTATAGAACAATAAAACTCCATGCCTTGGACCCCATTTAGCCAGCATGGGAAATGAACAGCCTGATCTGGAAGGTGAGCCCTTCACTTTCCCAGTCCAGAGGATCTAACCCAGGGATTAAGCTACTGGCCTTCCAGTACAGACAGTCCAGAGAACAAGCCCCAGGTCTTCTCATTGTTCCCAATGACCCAGGAGTGAGCATCTGGCAACCCCAATTCAGACGATCCAGAGAGCAAGTCATTGGAGTTCCTAAAGCTGACTGCCCCATGTCAGTAAGCAAACCTCTAGGGTTCTTAACAGTGAAGGTCTGCAAGCAGACATCTCCCTCAACACAAGAACTTGGAACAGTGGCCAGAAACAAATCTCAAAATGAGTAAGATAGGTTAGGAGGCAGTTAGGTGGCTCAGTGGATAGAGCACCAGCCCTGGAGTCAGGAGGACCTGAGTTCAAAGCTAGCCTCAGACATTTAATAATTGCCTAGCTGTGTGATCTTGGGCGAGTAACTTAACCCCATTGCCTTAAATAAATAATTTTTTTAAAAAAAAGAAAGGTTAGAGAAAAGCAGGGTCTATTGAAAGTTACCTTGGAGATAAGGATGGGCAAAATACTATTTCAGAAAAGGATGACAGAGGGGATACTACATGTGAAGTTGTGGAGGAAAATAGGAATTGGTCTCTAGCCCAGAAAGATTTCTTGAAAGAATTCAAGAAGAATTTTAAAAATCAAATGGAAAAATTAAGAAAAGAAATGCAAGTGAAATATTAGCTTTAGCAATGAGAAGAAAAAGAAATGGAAGGAATTAGGATTGGTAATAAATAAATAAAACTCACTCTTTGCAGATGATATGATGATATAATTAGAAAATCATGGAAAATCATGTAAAAACTATTTAAAACAATTAGAAATTTTAGCAAAATTGCAGGATATAAAATAATCCACATAAATCATCATCAGTTCTATATATTACCAACAAGACATAGCAGCAAGCAATAGAAAGAGAAATTTCATTTAAAGTAACTGTGGACAATGTAAATACTTGAGAGTCTACCTATTAAGGCAAACTCAGAAACTATATGAAATGACTATAAAATACTTTTCACACAAATAAAATCACATCTAAATAATTGGACAAATTTCAATTGCTTATGTAGACTGAACTAATATAATAAAAATGGCAGTTCTACCTAAATTAAATTATTTATTCAGTGCCATACCAATCAAATAACCAAAAAAAAATTACTTTATTGAGCCAGAAAAAAATGGCAACCAAATTCATATGGAGGGGAAAAAAAGGTCAAGAATGTCAAGGGAATTAATTGAAAAAATGCAAAAGAAAGTGGCCTAGTCATAACAGATCTAAAATTATATTATAAAGCAAAAGTCTTCAAAGCTTTTTGTTACTGGCCAAGAATTAGACTGGTGAATCAGTGGAATAGATTGGGTGCAAAAGAAATAGTAGAGAATGTCTATAGTAATCTACTGTTTAATAAACTGAAAGATTATAGCTTCTGGGACAAGAACTCATTCTTTGATAAAAATTGCTGGGAAAACTTAGAAGACAGTATGGCAGTGAGGCATAGACCAACATTTCACTTATATGAAATGGAAACAAGAATTAGGCATAAAAGCCTACTAGGCATATAAGCCAATTAGGAAAACAAGGAGTAGTTTATCTATCAGATTTATGGAAAGGGGATCAATTTATGATCAAATAAAGCTTAGAGAATTATAAAATACAATGTGGTTAATTTTGATTATATTAAATTAAAAAGATTTTGCTCAAATAAAACCAATACAACCAAGATTTAAAAAATGCAAGAAGTTGGGAATTTTTACAGTTAACACTTCTGATAAAGGACTCATTTCTAAAATATATAGGGAATGAAGTCAAAATTAATAAGAATACAAGTTATTCTCTAATTGACAAATGGTCAAAGGTTATAAAAAGGTAATTCTCAGATGAAGAAATTAAAGTTATCTACAGTCATATGAAAAAAGACACTAATCAGAGAAATGTAAACTAAAACAATTCTGAGGTACCATCTCACACCTATCACATTGGCCAATATGACTGATATGGAAATAATCAATGTTGGAGGGGAAGTGGGAAAGCTGGGATACTAATGCATTACTGGTGGAGCTGTGAACTGATTCAACCTTTCTGGGAAGCAATTTGAAATTATGGTCAAAGGGCAACAAAATTGTGCATACCCTTTGATCCAGCAATACCACTATGATGTCTGTATCCCAAAGAGATCACAAAAAAGAGCAAAAAATTCACATGTACAAAAATATTAATAGCAGTTCTTTTTGTAATGGCACAGATTTGAAAACTGAGGGGATGCCCATTAATTGGAGAATGGTTGAACAAATTGTAGTATATGAATGTGATGGATTGCTATAGCAAATCATGAGAAAAGGAACTTTGAAATAGGCAGGAAAAAGAATGAAGGAAAACAATTATAAGCAATAAAGTTGCCAATGTCAGATCCTTTCATCTCTTTTTTACTAGTTATCTAACCTTCTTACTGCTCTGGGCTGAGAGTTCTGGATATTTCTGCTACCCTGGCTGCTTCTAAGGGCATTGCTAGTGTTGTTGCAAAGCATGGTCTAGGTCAGAGCCCCATCTCAGACCCCTATCTAATCTTTCTTGTTAACCAACCGAGTTATCTAGGACTGGAAAAATACCTCACTCCCACCTCTTGTTGGCTTTGTCATTCACAAATAAAATTTGACTTGTTATTTTAAATTTGTTTGGAGGGGAATATTGGGAGAATTTGACTAGTTTGCTAACTTGGGTCTGTCTTTCAAATTGTCCTGTTTCCATCTGCCAAAATAATACTGATCAATATTTGATTCAGCATCTTGGTTTTGAAGTCATCAAGCAAAAAATGTATAGTTGCAAGTTAATGACATCTCCTTCTGCCTCTACATATTTACTTTTCTAGTCAATATATCCCTCCATTTGAGATTATGCATCTATTATTTTATGGACAAAAACTTTTTTTCCTAATCTTGATATGCCTAAGACAAAGCTGGAAGCAAGGTAAAGTTTGTCCTTGCTTACCTCTAAGACACCTTGCATTCTCAAGTGATCTTTTTTTCTGCCCAAAAATCCCATTCAAATATTCACAAAGACCTGCTTTACTGAGGCAGTACTACCTCATGTTCTAAAATATTTATCAGTCCTTTGTGAGCCTTCCCACCAAATTACCTGTTTTCTCATATAGCCTTTGCAGACAATTATTAGGAAAAGAAATAGTTGAATATGCTAATTCATACTAAGGTATAATGAATGTTGTTTTCTTAATAGTATTCTCTTAGGAGTATTCCATAAAGGAACTAGATATCTGCTATTTTTTTGCTAATTAAGTGAATGGATCTCTCATGCTAGTAAAGCAAAAGAAAGACAAAAATTTAAGTAATATAAATGGGAGAGATTTTATTTTGGTGCTACAGCACAATATTATTTTAAAACAATTCATATGTGTAAATATTCTTGACCACTAAGAGGCATTACCAGATGATCTCTTTTTTCTATAGTGACATACACAAACAGCTGCTGCTAATAGGGAACAGATTTCATTTTGCATCATTAACCTCCAGATGCTTATTTAAGGGTGAAAGCAATAAACTAGGCTCATTGCCCTAAAGGTGTTTCAAGGGTCACCTTACAAAGACTATTAATGGAAAGGATGACATTTCCATACATCCAATCCCTGATTTTGTTTCCAAACATAGACCAAAAAGAATGTCCATTCCTGATACTTCCAAAATAGACACTCTTTTATACCTGTTTTAAAATTTATGATTGAATATCAGGTTTTCTTCTCAACTCTTGTCTTTTCATCAGGAATTCCTAGAAACCCTCAATTTCATTAAATATCTATTTTCCCCTGAAGGTTATTTCCCACTGTAATCCTAACTTCTTAATCTGTGGGAAATATCATATTTCAAGCCCTTTGTTCCTATAACATGGTAGCTACTAAATCTTGGGTGATTCTGACTATGACTCCATGGAATTTGAATTGTTTCTTTCTGTCTTCTTATAGTATTTCCCCTTTGATCTGGGAGTTCTGCAATTTTGCTATATTTTCTCAAGTTTTCACCATGGGATCTCTTTCAGAAGATGATTAATGCATCCTTTCAATTTCTATTTTACTCTATGATTCTAAGATGTCTAGGCAATTATATAATTATCTAACTTTTTTATTATCTAGTTATCTAACTTTTTTTTAAACATGGCTTTCAGGAAGTCCAGTAATTTTTAAATGATGTCTCCTCACTCTATTTTTCCAAGTTTATTTCTTTTGGTTGGGATATTTCACACTTTCTTCTAATTTTCTTTCATTTTTTGGATTTGTTTTATTTTTTTATATTTTGTGGAGCTATCATCTTCCATTGGACCAACTCCAATTTTTAAGGAATTATTTTCTTCAGTAAGGTTTTCACATCTTTTACCATTTTTGTCAATCCTGTTGTTTAAAGAGCTATTTTGTCCAATATTTTTGCACCTTTTCTACAAAATTATTGTCTTTTCATAATTTTGTTGCATTGCTCTCATTAACCTCCTCTCCCATTTATTCCTCTTTCACATTGATCTTTTTTTGGCTCAAAAGAGATAGTTGAATATGCCAATTCATACTAAGGTATAATGAAAGTTGTTTTGTTAATAGTATTCTCTTAGGAGCTTCCATAAAGTAACTAGATATCTGCTAATTTTTTTCTAATTAAGTGAATGGTTCTCTCATGGTAGTAGAACAGAAGAAAGACCAAAATTTAAGTAATATAAATGGGAGAGGTTTCGGTCTAGGAATTTCACAGACTGGAAAAAAAAAGGTTCTCCTAATGATATCATAGGCTAAGACATAATGTTCCAGAACTCCAGTGCTCCAAAAAGCAGATCTTCAGGATATTCAACATGGATGATCCCATTTTACATGATCTTGTCATCCATCACAATCCTATTACATATCAATAGAATATGAGTTATGGATTAAATAAGTCATTAAGGGGAGTGATGAAAGAAAATTTTAATGATATAAAATTAAAATATTTTGTGGGAAACAAATTTACTGCAATAATAATTTAAAAGAAAAAAAGACAACCGGGGAAAATTTTGTTCCAAATTTCTCTGATGGTCTAATATTCAAGATATGAAAGAAATTGATTCAAATATGTTAGACTAAGTTCTCTCCTAATAGATAAATAATCAATTCAATGATGCAAGTGTTTTTTCAAAAAAAGACAAACTAATAATCATATTAAAGAACTCTAAATTTCTAATAATTAGAGAAATGCAAATTAAGCCAATTTTGATATTTCATTTCATACTTCTTAGACTAGATAAGATGACAAAAGAGAAATTTTGGGAGAGGTTGTGAAAAAACAGTTACATTAGTTCATGCAATCCAGCCATTGTGAAAAACAATTTGGAATTATTCATAGAAAATTGCCAAAATGCAAATATCCTTTAATCTACATATACCACTACAAGACTATAATCCCAAAGAAATCAAACGAAGAGCAGCAAGGTATATATATATATATGTATACATATATATATATATACATATATATATATGTGTGTGTGTGTATGTGTATATACACATATATATACCTATATATATATATATATATATTTATGTCAACCCTTTTCATGATCAAATGAGATTTGTAAAAAAGTACTTATATGTCTAATACATAGTACATTCTATATGAATACTCATATGCACACACAAATGCACACAGACTTTCATGTTAGCCCTAAACTGGAAACTATATATATGAATATAATAGAATATTATTGTGCCAGGAGAAATGATCAAACTAACAATTTCATAGGAAATTGGGTAGATCTCTATGAACTCACACTTAAAGAAGTGAACAGAGCTAAGAGAATAATTTATACCACCTGATAGAGAGAAAAAACTTTAGAATGCTGATTAAACCAATGACAAACCATGAGTTAAAAAGCATAAATATAAAGCACACCATTCACCCCATAATAAAGTGGTGATAGTCTTAAAAGGTAGGAAACAAAATATAATTTGGACATGGTTAATGTGAGAATCTCCCAATGAACTATGGAGCTATGTACTTACTAATGGTTCTAAAAATTGCTTGAGGCCACAGTGGAAAGGACAGATAATCTTAAAAATGTCAATTGAAAAAATAAAATTATTTAAAAAAATAAAAGTCAGAAGGACTAAATCACATTAACACTTGAGAAATGACATGAAAGGAAAAGGTGCAGATATTGGTCATAGAAGACACATGACTGTGACAGGGAAGGTGGTGTGTCAGATGGGGACACAAGGGTTCAATAATAAGAGGAAGCATGCAAAGTCAATGACTGTGGTAAGGATGAGGATATGTTTGGTTGGAGGAATTAGAAAAATTAACCCTTGGGCATCTGGAATGGGTGTATTAATTTACACCAGGTATAACTATGGGAGTCTCTGTTCTGGAAGGAATGTCATAACAGCAAAGTAGAGATGGACATCCCAAAGTGAAGAAATGTGCAGCTGAGTTTGGGCATATATTGGATTATTGAAAGACAGTGAATAATGAAGGTTTTTGTTTGGGTTAGAAGTGATCTGGTTGAGCTGCTTGTTTTGTTTAGAGCTCCCTTTGCTGTTTGAGAGAAGAGGTTCCTCTGTCAGGGAAGGAAAGCTTCTGCCAAAGCTTTCCCTTTTGATATAATCTACATGCCACAGTCAAAGATCTGCCTAGTATCCAAAAGCTAAAAGCTTAGAGTTGGGTAAAAGCCTCCTTAGGAGTCTGGGTAGATTTTAGGGAAGGATTACTGCCTGCCCCCCATCCCCCACAGTCCAGCCCCAAGTTCACTCTTAACCTCACCTTCACCTTTCCTATCTTCCTCAGTAAATATTCCCACAGAATATCTTGAAACCTAGTTAGATCTCAACTCAATAGCATAAAACTTTGGCTAATCACCCTAGGAAGCCAAAACTTGTGTTTCCCTCTTTGTTTTTCAAAATTTAGAAAATAGTAGAGGGCAAGAAGGTACTTTGCAATTTCCACTGTCAGGCTATAGGTGGTACTAGAGAGCAATAAGCTCAGACAACTCTGCACTCTTGGACACTTCAGTTCTTCTCCAATCAGCACAGTATCTGAAGACCCCTCTCAACTGACTCAGTCTTTCTCTAGTCAACAAAACGATGCTGCTCTTCCAGTCAACAGGCTCCTAGCAAAACATCTCTGGAACCTTCCCATCACCTATCACTTTCTCCTAATAACTGGAAAGAGCTGGAGAAATATTCCCTCCTTGATTTCTGTATCACCTGTCCCTTGCTTCTTATGATTCCACCTTCACTCAGTTTACTTTCCTTCTTCTTTTTGGTCAATCTCTTCTTATAACAAATCATCATCTCTTTTTTTTATTTTTTCAAGGCAATGGGGTTGTGACTTGCCCAAAGCCACACAGCAAAGTAATTATTAAGTGTCTGAGGTAAGATTTGAACTCAGGTCCTCCTGACTCCAGGGCTGTTGCTCTATTCATTGTGCCACCTAGCTGTCCCCTACCTCTTTTTTTATTTAAGGCAATGGGGTTTGAGTGATTTGTCCAAGGTCACAGTCAGGCAATTATTAAGTTTCTGAGGCTGGATTTGAGCTCAGGTTATTCTGACTCCAGGGCCTGTGCTCTATCCACTGTGCCATATAGCTGTCCCCCCACCTCTTCTTAAGTAGTGATTTATGTCAAACATACAATGAGAAACTCAAAAGTTCTACCTCTCTTTCAGGAATGACTCAGGGGTCCTTATATGGTCCTCCTATAGTCCCTAGAGTTACTATTCTGCAATCTCTAAATATCAACCTTCAATATTCAAAAACCAATCACATACATGAGTTGATAGACCACAGTATCTTGCCACTTTTGTTACTTCAATCAATGCTTTGTGCTCAAACAGGATTCCTCAGTATTCAGCTGGAGGCTTTCCATCTAGTTCCCAGAACAGTTTGTATGTTCCTTGAACATTTTATCTAAGAAGTTGTTTCTTTTTAACTTGATCTTTGTCCTTGTTTACTTAAATTTTCTTTTTTCTATCTCTTCAGTAAAAACATATCTGTCTATGAAATGGATAATAGCATATAAAAGGATGATTAAAAACTGGAAAAGACCTCAGATGTCACCATTCCCAGAGGCATCAAACATGTGGCCCATAACTTTGCTCAGAGCAACCTGAACCAGATTAAAATGTAATTGGGAAACATTTAATAAAATGAAGGAAAATGTAATAAGTCATAATAATGTAGATCCTTATATATATGACTGTTTCTTTTTGAGCTGGACACTACTGACCTTACTTCAACTCCTTTATTTTGTCACTGAGGAAAATAGGGTCCTGAGAATTTTACTAACCTGTCCAAGGTCAACCAGATGGTGTGTCAAAGATAGAATTTGAACACAGATCCTCTGCTCTTTCCCTTCATTTCCATCTCCTCATGTCACAGATAAAATCCAGTCTTCTACAAGAAGTCTTTTGAGATCTTTCTTAATGTTAGTGCCTTCTTTCTCTTGATTATCTACAATTTATCTCATATATGGCTTCTTTGTACAAAATTGTTGATATGTCTCTTTCATTAGATTATGAGTTCTCTGGGAGTAGAACAAAATTTTTTTACCTTTCTTTGTATCTCCAGCACTAAGAAGGGTTCCTGGTCCATAGTAGGTTCTTCGTAAGTTTTGATGGCTTTATTTAATTTGACTCTTGTTCCAAATATAGTTCTCATTCTACTATTACAGGGTGTCTTCCAAACTTAGGGCAGATTTCATCAAAAAAATCAGCTAAGACTAGTAATACAGAATGCTTTCCTTTATTTTTGTTTGAAACTATGATTTTCATCTGCTTAAGGAATGCCTGGTACAGAAACTCCCTCTGCTAATTTCAATTTAAAGAGTTATCTGTTTCAGAGTCAGGACTTGACTCCAAATCTTCAAGACTTGAAGAGAGGCTTTCTAACCACAATATTTCATTGCCTCTTGGATATTTTATTATAACAGTTATACGTTACCATAACATGTGTTTCCCCAAAACTCTTCATTTCTGCAAAATTCTTTAATAAAAACCATAAAGATTCAATGGAAAATGGAGTTAAGGACGTAATGCCAAGAACAGAGAGAAATCTAATAAATATGGCAGGAGAATTTTGTAAATGTTAAATGGCTAAATATATATAAATACTACAATAAATTGGGAGAGCAACTATATTTTTGAGGAACTCTGTTTAGTCTAAACTCCAGTTGGCAGACTTGCAAAGTATTGAGCAAGATTAGTCCCTGGGTCTGGAGATCATAAATAAAGAAGGCAGAGAGTGGACCACCCCTCCTTTGTCACACTTTCTACTATACAAGAAGTTATACAATAAACATTACATTTTGGCAAAGACCAAAAGTTTATTTGTAAGATAGCTTTTCATAAGGTTTGCAATTTTTAAATTATCATGAAGGAGCACTAAATTTCCTGATTTCTAACTATTTCCCACAAAAGAAATCTCCCATAAGAAAGCTCAAAATTTGTCCTAATATGTTCCCTAACATATTCATTGAATGGAAACAAATTCACATTTTTGAAACAAATGTTATAGAAGAACTAACTATACAAAGTCTTTGGGAGGGGGAGTGGAGCCAAGATGGTGGCAGGAGAAGAGCCTCTCCTAGGTTCTCTCTCCAAAATATTTCAAAAATCTTAAAATTATGACTCTAACTAAATTTTTGAGAGGCAGAACCCACAGCAAGATCCAGTGAGACAATTCCCCAGCCTGAGGTAACCTGGAAAATAGTGGAAAATGCTGTTCCATGGGGGCGGCCCACCAGAGTAAAGAAACCTCAGCCTCTGGGAAACAGCCCCAAGGCACCCGGGAACCCTGGCTCCTGGCACCAAAAGCAGTTTCCTGACCTGCACCCCAGGGAACACAAAACACAACTTAGAAGATCAGCAGGAAGACCTCTGCTGGAGCATGAAGCCCAGGCTATCAGTGTGACCGTGGCAGTCAGTGTGCCTAGATCCAAGAAACAAAGCACTCAAAGTCAGTAAGCAGGAGCCTTCAGACAGCTGCACCCTGAGTGCTCAGCCAACCAAAGGCAAGGTAGTGGAGGGAGACTTCTAAGGTCTGTCCTCTGTCCCTGGGACAGGACTCTGGGGCTCTGACCACATTCAGATCCTGATCACAGTCTAGGTACCCCATAGAAGAGGAATACCCCCCCAACCCCATGGCAGAGGGGTGAGTTTGTGGTCATTCACAGACCAGGAGAGCAATCAAAGCCCCACACACTGAGGTCTCTGTGGGGGTGACCCAATAAAACTCAAAAGTTCAGGAAGCACCCCCAAACCAGGCACAGGCTGGGGAAATGTGTAAACGGGGGGGGGGGGAAGGAACCTGACCATTGACAAATACTTTGTCTATGATCCCAAGGAGGATCAAAATACTCACTCTGAAGATGAGGAAGTCCAAACTTCTGCATCTAAAGACTCCAAGAAACATAGAGGTTGGACTCAGGCTATGACAGAGTTCAAAAAAGATTTTGAAAACCAAGTAAGGAGATAGAAGAAAAATTAGAAAAAGAAAAGAGAGAGATGCAGGGAAAACAGGAAAACTGTCAGCAGCTTAGTCAAGGAGATCCCCCAAAAATAACATGTTAAAAACCAGCTTAGGTCAAAAGGATGAAATAGTTCAAAAAGTTGAGGAGAAGAATGCTTTAAAAAGTAGAATTGGGGGGTGGCTAGGTGGTGCAGTAGATAGAGCACCAGCCCTGGAGTCAGGAGTACCTGAGTTCAAATCTGACCTCAGACACTTAATAATTACCTAGCTGTGTGGCCTTGGGCAAGCCACGTAACCCCATTTGCCTTGCAAAAACTTAAAAAAAGAAAGAAAGAAAGAAAGAAAGAAAGAAAGAAAGAAAGAAAGAAAGAAAGAAAGAAAGAGCAGAATTGGCCAGATGGAAAAGGAGATAAGAACGCTCTCTGAGGAAAACAATCTTTCAGATGTAGAATGGAGCTAAGTAAAGGAAGTTGATGCCTTTATGAGAAATCAAGACACAATACTTCAACACCAAAAGAATGAAAAATTAGAAGAAAATGTGAAACATCTGCTTGAAAAAACAACTGTTCTGGAAAACAGATTCAGGAAAGATAATTTAAAAATCATTGGGATACCTGAAAGTCATGATCAGGAAATGAGCCTTGACCTCATTTTTAAAGAATTCTTACAGAAAAATTGCCCTGATATCCTAGAAGCAGAGGGCAAAATAGAAATTGAGAGAATCCATTGATCTCCCCCCAAAGAGATCCCAAAAAACCCAACCCCGAGAAATATTATAGCCAAGTTCCAGAACTCCCAAGTCAAAGAGAAAATATTACAAGCAGCCAGAAGGACACAATTAAAATATCGTGGAGCTGCAGTCAGGATCACATAGGACTTAGCAGCAACCACATTCAGGGCTCATAGGGTTTGGAATATAATATTCTGGAAGGCAAAAGAGCTTGGAATGCAACCTAGAATTAACTACCCAGCAAAACTGAACATCCTCTTCCAAGGGAAAAATGGACTTTCAATGAAACAGGGGAATTTCAAATGTTCCTGTTGAAACAACCAGAGCTGAACAGAAAGTTTGACCTTCAAGTATAGGACTCAGGTGAAGCATAGAGAGCAGAGGAGAAGGGTAAATTATGAGGGATTTAATGATTTAATGATGATGAACTACTTGTATTCCTTCATAGAAGAATGATCCTGATAATACTCATATGAACCTTCTCATTTAATAGAGCAGGTAGAAGTAGCTTATGAAGCACAAGAGAGAGCTGAATTTGAAGATATGATGTATTGTAAAAATGGAGTCAATGGCTAAAAGGGAAATGTACTGGGAGTAAGAGAAAGGAGCGGTAGAATAGGCTAAGATATTTCATATAAAAGATTTTTTTTGCAATGAGCTATTGCAATGATGTGGAAGGGGGAAGGTGAGGAGGAATGAGGGGACCTTCACTCTCATCAGAAAGACTCAGAGAGGAAACAGCATACACACTCAATAGGGTAAAAAGAGTAGAGTAAAGTAAAGTAGAGTAAAAAGGAGAGAAGTGGGACAGGAGAAAGGTGGGGGGAGGTGGGTGATAGAGGAGAGGGTAAATCATAGGAGAAAATAGTCATATATAACACATTTTCTATTTTTACTTTTTGGAAGGTGCTGGGATTGGGTGGTCTGTCCAGGATCATGGAGCCAGGTGGTTGCTGAGTCTCTGGGGTGGTATGTGAGCTTGGAGCCTCTTGGCCCTAGGGCTGGTGCTCTGTCCACTGTACCACCCAGCTACCCTACACCACATTTTAGAAGAGGGACAGAGTAAAAGGAGAGAGAAAAAATAACATATTTGTGTGGCGGACTGGATGGAGGGAATTACAATCAGCAACAGCAACTGTGAAAAAATAAGGAAGTAACTTCTATGATGGACTTATGATAAAAAATGTGAGCCACCCAAGACAGAGCTGATGGTATCAGAACACAGACTGAAACATATTTTTTTCTTCTTTCTTTTCTTTTGTTTCTCATGAGATTCTGTATTTTTGTGGCAGAGGGGGTGTTGTGTTTGCTCTTGAACAGGAATATTTTAGAGCCTTCTGTGGAGGGGGAGTAAGAATGGGGGTAAGTTTGTGAAACTCAAATTGAAATCTTTCATCAAAAAAATTAATTAATTTAAAAAAAAAGAACTAACTATATTTCATTTTTGTCTAACAAAGAAAGGAATGAGGCCTAAAATGAAGCATGAATGTTCAGGACCATGAAGGATCAGAAGCAACAAGAGAATACAAGGATATTACAATAAGACTAGGAGTGCTACAGTTAAAGTTACTATAGGAGAAGTAAGGGCTGTGGGAAAGAAGGCAACAATGATTATTAAGGGAGGCACACCTAGCTATGCTGAGTTTTCTTCATTCCTCCAAATTACTGAGTTGTAGTCATAGTTACAACAGCATATGCACTGATTAGGCAATAGTCATGAAATTTATGGGAACATTCTCCCCCAGATACCTATGATTGATTTCCCATCTCTGATAACATAGGAAGGAAGAAGTTAGGTAGGATCTAGATGCATTGGCTTAAACCACAGCTGCAGAGGCATTTAGCCCTCTTTGTTCAGTTCTTAAATATGCTCTTGGGTTGGGTTCAGTCCTATGCAAACTGGCCTTGGTAAGAGGATGCTTACTATTTTTTCCCCCCACATGCATAGTCTCACTAACAAACCTTCACTCTGAGGACTAAGAAATGAAATTTTTTAATAACTTTTATGCTCCATAAGTGGACAAGGTAGCAAAGGTATGTATACAAGGTACAATATGATTCAGAAATGGGACAAATATTTTATTCCTTCTAAAAAAGGAATATTGTATATAGACAAATAATAATATTTATTAATTGAATGATTAGAACAGAGTAACTTATTATTACTGAATATAGTAACTTATTACTCCTGATACAATAGTCTAGGTGGCAATTTATTTTTAAGAGTTGTATTTCTTTTTTAAAATAATGTTTTTCCCAATTACATGTAAAGGCATTTTTTAACATTCATTTTTCTTATTAATTCAATATCTTTCTCAATTACCATAAAATTGACTTAGCATTGTTTTTTCCAAATTTTCAGTTCCAAATTCTCTCTCTTCTCTCATCCTCCCCATTGGGATGTCAAGCATTTTGATATTAGTTATACATGTGTAGTCATGAAAAACACATTTCCATGTAAATCATACTGTGAAAGAAAGCACAGACAAAATAAAACCCAAGAAAAATAAAGAAAAATTATCTTTGATCTGTATTCAGTTCTCACTAGTTCTTTTTCAGGAGATGGAAATCACTTTTCATCATAAGTCCTTCAGAATTGTCTTGGATCATTGTACTGCTGAAAATAACTAGGCTATTCACAGTAGATCATCACACAATATTGTTATAACTGTGTACAATGTTTTCCTGGTTCTGCTCAATTCACTTTACATAAGTTCCTGTAATTCTTTCCAGGTTTTTCTGAGAGCATCCTGCTCATCAGTTCTATAGGAAAAAAAAATTAATGAGAATCATATACATCTTGTTTAGCCATTCCCCAAATGTTTGCCTCCACAAAAAGAGCTATTATAAATATTTTTGTACATTATAGGTCTGGTCCTTTCCTTTATCTTTAATCTCTTTGGGATATAAACCTAGTATTAGTATTGCTTGGTCAAAGTGTATATATGATTTTATAGCCCTTTGAGCATAGTTATTCTCCAGAATGTTGGAACAGTCCACAGCTCCACCAACATTGCATGTGTGTTTTAATTTTCCATATGTTTCCTCCAACATTTGTCATTTTTTGTATGTCATATAGCCAGTGTAATAGATTTGAGTTATTAAAAGAGAACTGTTTAAATTTGTATTTCTGTAACACTTTATATAGAGCATTTTTCATATGATCTATAGTTTTGATTTACCTTGTCTGAAAACTGCCTGTTTATATTCTTTGATCATTTATCAATTGAGGAATGGTTTTTATTTCTATAAATTTAAATCAGTCACATATATATATATATATTATGAATAATGTTAATTGATAATTATTTATATATGTACATTTATGCATATATATACCATTTTAAAAGTGTTTATCAGAGAATCTTGCTGTATATTTTTTCACAGTAACAATTTTCATCTATGTATTTTCTTCCATTCCACTTGTCCCCTTTCATTCTATTTTCTCTCCATTGATACTTTTCATTCTCAAAAATGCTTTGCTTCTATCTTTTACTTCTCTCAATCTGCCCTCACTTCTATCAGCTCCACCATTTTTCTTAGTCCCTTTCTCCTGCCCCCACCTTATTTTATGGTAAGATAGATTTCTACACCTAACTGAGAGTTTGTGTTATTCCCTCTGAGACCATTCCAATGAAAGTTAGGTTCATGCATTAACCTGACCCCTTCCCCTAACTTTCCCTCCATTGTAAAATCTCTTTCTAGTCTCTTTCATGTCAGAAAATTCTCCCCATTCTGGCTCTCCTTTCCCCTTTTTCTTTTCTTTTCCTTCTCCTTTTTCCTTCTTTTTTCCTAACCCTTAATTTAATTAAAAATTTTACATAAGAATCCCTTTATATTCAACTCACATCTGTGGTTTCTGTGCATGTATGGTCCTTCTAACTGTCCTAATGATGAGAAAGTTTTTATAAATTATAAGTATCATTTTTCCATATAGGAATGTAAATAATGTAATCTTATTGAATTCCTTAGACTTTCCTATTTCTCTTTTTATACTTCTTTTGATTTTTGCATTTAAATGTCAAATATGCTATTTAGCTTTGTCTCTTATTAGGGATGTTTCAAAGTCCTCTGTTTCATTCTTGATTGTAATCTCACCTCTTTTTCTCTCTGAAATATCCAAGCTTTCTGAGCCTTTAATGGGGAAAATACTAAATCATGAGTTATCTTGACTGGTGATATTTGAATTGTTTCTTTTTGGCCACTCACAATATCTAACCCTTGATCTGGGAACTTTGTAATTTGACCATAATATTCATGGGAGTTTTAATTTTGGAATCTCTATCATTTGATTGTCAGTAAATTCTTTTCATTCCCATTTCCCCCCTCCCCCCATCCAGTTCTAGAAGGTCAGGGAAGTTTTCCTTGATATTTTCTTGAAAGATGATGTCAAGACTCTTTAAGTCATTGTTTTCAGGTAGTCTAATGACTCTTAAATTTTCTCTCCTGGATCTATTTTCCAGGCTTATTGTTTTTCCAATGAAATAGTTCACATTTTCATCTTCTTTTTTGATTCTTCTGATTTTGTTTTACTTATTCTTGATGTGTCAAAATATTAGCATCATCTTGCCCAATTTTAATTTTTAAGGAATTATTTTCTTCATTGAGTTTTCTACCTCTTTTTCCATTTGACCAATTCTGCTATTTAAGTAGCTCTCTTCAGTGAACTTTTGTAGCAGTTTTTACATTTGATCAATTCTGCTTTTCAATATATTCTTCCCTTGGTTGGATTTTTATGCTCCTTTTTTCCCATTTGGCATATTCTGCTTTTAAAGATATTCTTCAGTATTTTTTGTTAGCTTCTTTACCAAGTTGTTGACTATTTTTTGATGAATTTCTAGCATTGCTCTCATATCTCTTCCTAATTTTTCTTCTATCTCTCTTACTTGATTTCAAAATCCTGTTTTAATTCTTCCCTGTCATGTGACCAAGTCTCAATTTTCTTTTTTCTTTTTTTTTTCTTTTTGCAAGGCAATGTAGTTAAGTGTCTTGCCTAAGGTCACACAGCTAGGTAATTATTAAGTATCTGAAGCTGGATTTGAACTCTGGTCCTCCTGACTCCAAGGGCAGTGCTCATCCACTGTGTCACCTAGCTGCCCCCAATTCTCAATTTTCTGTGAGACTTTGGATACAGGATTCCTTTATAAGCCCAATATGAGAAAGTTGTTGTTTAAGATCAGGAAGAATAAACAGAAAAGATCCTGAAGTAGACAAGTGATCCCTGTGATCCTGGAGGTTGCTTGGGAAACAGGCAATTAATTATCTCTTTCCTGTTCTGATTCTCCCAACAGAAACTGAAGCAATCCTCATGCTTTGAAATTAGAATGGAAAACAACCAAGGGATCATTAGCTTGCTTTTGCTCATCTGATAAGAGATCAACTCTTCTGGCTCGGTAGTCAGAAAACCCTGGTCCTCATTTACCCTTCAGGGATGATTCATCAATAGCTTGACACTGCATTGCTCCCAAAACTTCCATATGGTCCCCTAGAAATAAGAATAATTACTGAGCATTTTATGTGGTGGTAGGTAGGGAATACAAAGGACCCCAATTGCCTGATTATTGGTAAATGTTGTAGAAATGACCAAAATAAATAGGAAACACAAACTTGAATGAAAGCTACCTGGAGTTGGCAGGAAGAGGGGGTATTAAGAACAGAAAAGATGACAGATGAGCAAATCAAAGGCAATTTGTAGGCAATGAATCTTATGGGTCTCACATACTCATTCATAAACTTCTCTATATTCCAGTCAAATCACATGCTCTCTGAATCTGACATTGCCACTTCCAATACCAAGACTTTACTCAGTTTGTCAACTATGGTTGGAATGGTCTTCTTGCTACCTCTTCTATTCTATGCCTCTCAGAATTCTTGTCTTTCTTTAAAGCTTAACACTCTGTGAAACTTCTCTGATCCCCTCCAGTGCCTAGTGCTGTCCCTCTCAAATTGCCTTTTATCTGTGTAATAGTAGAGATGGTCAAAGTATTTTGCCTTTTTTGACATAAATGAAGAAATTAGTATATGCCTCTGTTTTAGTTCCAATAAGTAGCTACATATAACCCCAGTTTTTTTCTTTCTTTAGCCCAGGCCTTTGGCAAGGTCAACCAAAAACAGACTATGACCTAATTTAGGAGCCTGAAGTTAACAATAGATCAGCATATTAGGAAATCTGTCTCTTCCCTGAAACACAATAAACTGTTCCAAAAGCTAGTAACTGGCAATACTTTAGGATGATCACTTTGTAGCTGATTGGAGAATGGACTGGAGAGGGGAGAAATAATTGCATCAAAGAGACTAACCAACAGGCTATTTCAATAGTCCTGGTTGGAGACAATTAGGCTCTGCTCCAGGGTAGCGACCTGGAAAGAAGAGATTATATAAAACAGATATTATGGTTAGAAAAATAAACAAGTCCTGGCAACAAAGAAGATACACTGGTAATTAGCAGGATGAGAGAGAAAGGAGATGAGGTGACAATTTATGAGGCTGGATGGTTGGAAGCATAGCAGTGGCTTCCAAAGTAATAGGGAAGTTTGGAAGACAGAAAGATTTTGGGGCAAAGATAATGAGTTAAACTTGGGACATGTCAAGTTTAAATTATCTATAGGACATACAAATTTCAGATGACTAATAGACCATTGAAGATGATGGACTGGGGGTGAGTTGGTTAGAGCTGGATGAGTAGATTTGTAAATCATTACCATAGAAATAATAATTGACTACATGGAAATTTATGAGATCATCAAGTGAAATAGAAAAGAAACAAAAAAGGTCAAGGACCTAGAATAGAACCCTATTGGAAACTCATAATTACAGGGCAAGGCCTAAATGATAAAGGAGAATTTTGATTGGTAAGAAGAGAGGCAGGAAAGAGAAGTGTCCTGTAAATATAGAAAGAACAGATTATCAAGAAGAGGGGAATCATAGTCTCAAAGGCTGCAGAGAAATCAGGAAGGATGAGGACTGAAAAAAATCAATAGATTTGTCCATTGAAAGAACATTTGTAACTTTAGAATGAGTAGTTTCAGTTGAATCATAAAATCAGAAGCCAGAAAATAGGGGTAAGAAAGGAAAAAGTTGTGGAAGCTTGTAGGTGACCTTCTCAAGGATTTTAGTGACAAAAGGAAGGAAAGATATGGGATGACAACTAATAGGGAGGACAGATAAAGTGAACATTGTTTTGAGGATGGGGAGACAAAAACACTTAGCAGCCTTTAGGGAAATAGTCAATAAGGGGAAAGATTGAAGAGAAGTAAGAGAATGATGATCAGAGAAAACAATTTGTTGGATAGGACAGGATAGAATGGAATCATTTATTCATGTAGAGTGGTTGGCCTTGGAAAGAAGCCCACTTTATTATATGAGATTGGGGTTAAGAGGGAGATAGCAGCAAAAGGTATGTGGGTGAGTTGCTATGGAGGGGAAAAGAATGGAAAGAAAAGAGGGAGAGTGGTTTCTTTTTGACTTCCCTAGATTTTCCTCCTCCTGGTCAGATTGAGACAGATTTCCAGCCTTCCTCAACCTGTCTTATACTCCCAAGCCTTCCACCAAACCCATTGTTATGATTCTGCCCTTTCCTTTTAACCTTTTCACTACTGTACCACCCTCAACTAAGAATTGTGTCCCTTGGTTTATCTCTTTCTAGGGCTGCAAAAATAATCCTGCCTGTCATTGAGTCAAATGCAGATTCTGCTGGAAATTACCTCAGTGTCAGGACTTGGGACTGGTTGGGTGCTGTGATGGCGTCTTTGTTGACAGAAGTATTTTATTTGAAGTAAAATGGGAATGATATTTGTAATTATCAGCAAAATGATTGATACTCCAAATTTCCACTCTTTCCAAAATACTGTTTCATCAAAGAGAAAACCTGCATTTGAGAAAGGTGCTATGAGCTGATGTTCAGGAGAAACAAGGTATCCCTTCCCAGGTCTCCTGAGGAGGAAGGACTGGAACTATCTGCTTCTGCTCCCTTGGCAGCCCTGGACCTCAGGCCTCTCCATATGGGATACAAATATATCTTATGCACCACATTCCATTTTAATTAATCCATACTCAGGAGTGTCCCAGGCTTTAGGTAAGCACATAGATGAGGACAGAGGAGATGTAGCATTCAAGTTACATAGGAACTGGCTGCACTTAGGGTGTCAAGGCCATGTGGAGACCAGGAGCATTGGATCCCTTTTTAAAAAGAGTGGGGGAAAATTCAGGGTCTGGGCCACACTCAGGATTCAGGAAACATTCAGAAGGATGACTGCATATGCAATGGTGGATACAAAGGAGTCAGAGCAGACATTGAGGCCCGGTAAGGAGACCGAACACTATATGGACTGTGGGGTACACAATCAAGAAATATTCAAAATTGAGGCCTGAGGGGAAAATGTAGATAAGGCTATATTGAACAAGGTGGGATAAGGATTGCACAAAGACTGAGAGATTCTCAGATTCTAGGCTGTTTTCTAGGCTCCAACTGCTGTACAGTTGGAGCTCTATTAATATCCCATTATTTAATCATGCTGTTGTTTACTCTTTGCTTCTTACCTCTGCATCTGTGCCGTATCCACAAGTAAAAAATAAGCATTTCAATTTCAAGTGTCCAAGTCAGAACCAGAATCCCACTAATTTCATTCATCCAGGGTCTTGGCCTGTAAAAATATACTGACAGAAGCCACCAAAACTGAAAAGATGATTGTGATTTTGTTTTCTCTGCTGCACCTCCCCATAATACAACTTGGTTGCTCTCATGAGTATAGCTGCACTACACCTTTGATAGTAGATGAAATAAAGTTCCTATAGCATCTGAAACTAAACTTCATACATGAGTGATTGTTTACCTTTTTATTGTGCCTTCTAGAATTCTTGCTCCTTAATAACAAATTTCCTTCATTTTAAACCTTTTTTTTGGTTCTTGATCCTTAATTAATTCACAAAATTGTTTTGATTTTAGAACTTTCTCTCTCTTATCCCTTCCATCCTCTGGCAAGAACTGATTGCACCTCAGGGATGCTTCATTTTGTTGATATTCTTGCTAACATTTGTTGTATGTTCCCCCAATGTTTTCAAACATACTTGTCCTTGAGAAAAACTCAGAAAGCTATTCACTTCCATTGTCACTTCCAGACTCCAACTCTGTTGCTTCATTCAGTAAACCTTTCTTCCTTTCAGGCTCTAAATATATACTTTAATTAGTTGACAGTTTCCTATTGACCCCCAGATAATTCTTCCTTTCTCAGTGAGAAAGTACCAGGCTCATAGAATTTTGTAGTCTCCAGTTATTTTCGTACAAGAATATATTCATTTCTGGTTCCATGACATAGTCCTCTATTCCAATTCAGCCAGATAGTCATACTACTGACTTTCCTAATACTCACAAATCTCTACTCTTACTATCTTTCCATTTGTCTCATTCCTTCTAAACCTATTTTTTTCTTCACTATGGCCTCCTATCTTTTTATCCTTTAATACTTTTTCCAGACCATCACCCATGACATGACTTCTTTGCTCTGTTCCTGATATTTACTTTATAGTTAATGAGTTAAATATTAAATTACTGTCTTAACATCAAAGTACAACTTTCTTTTAAACTGTCCTAATCATCTCAAGAATGGTGTGATTTTTCTAGTCACACAGATCTCTCTCATTGCATACATGTAATCAGTTGCCAGATTTTTTTTTCAGAGTAAGTGACTTGCCCAAGGTCACACAGGTAATTAAGGCCCTCCTATCTTCAGGGCTGCTTTATCTAGCTACCCCCAGTTGCCAAATCTTGTTCATTCAGCTTCTAAAATGTCTCTTTTATTATTAGTCTCCTTTTCTGCTCATATGACCACCATCTAAAATCAGCCTTAGTCAGTTTTGCTTGAATGATTACATCTCCTCAATTGGTCCCTTAGCTTCAAGGGTCTCCTCTTTCTCCAAATCCATCTTCCACTCAGCTGATTTTGCTAAAGTAGAGTTCTAACTATGTCTCTCTTCTGCCACAACAAATTCCACTGACTCCCTATTCCTTCTAGGATCAAATATAAACTCCTTTTTTTGGCATTAAATTATTTTACAACCTGGTCCCATATTTAGAGCCCTATTCTATTCTTTTCAAACATTCTAAGGTCTATTCACCTTCCTGCTGTTCTTCTCCCAACAATTTTCCAACTCTGCCTTTGTACAGGCTGTCATCTTTGACTGAAACATACTTGCTCTTAAACTTTACATGTCATGCCATCTTTCCAGATGACATCTAAAAGATGATGGAATTATTCCTTCCTAATTATCTTGTTTTTATTTGTTTAGATTTATAGATAATTTTATCACCCCTGATAGAATATAAACCCCTTCAAAGCAAGATTTTTCCCTTTTGTCTTTATATCCCTAGTACTGAGTACAGGGCCTAGAGTACTGTGGATACTTAATATTTCTTCTTTCTTGACTGACTGATTCAACTTTGATAAATTCTAACCAAACTGTACTCTTTTCTTTCTTGTACCAGTCCTTTCTCCTTTCCTTGCTTCACTCCCAAGAAAAGAATTATCTCTAATCCCTACTTCACCCTCCACTTCAATCTAAATCCATTCTTCTTTCAGAATCATTCTCAGGGATCAACTCCTCATTGGAACTTTTCTTGACTTGAACTTTTCTTTCCTTATCACAGATAAAATTGATTCCTCCTTTGTACTTATCTCAGTTTTGTTCTATGACTCTCTCTCATGAAGACTGCTGGCTCTCTGAGGGGAATTACAAGTTGCTTAACTACCAAGGACAAGTATCAAATTATGAAAACATCAACTTCTTTCTTCAGTTCATATTACAAAGCAAAGTATGAGTCAGATCTTAAAGATAGAGGTTAATTTAAACTTTTCTGAATTGTTTTAAAAGTTAAAAATGAACTTTATTGAGACCATTACTTGCCTGCCCTATGTAGAGTCAGGGAAGAAATAGTTTTGTTTAATCTCATAAAGTCTTGTACCTGCTTTGCATATGATAAATTGATCAATATATGACTGGGGAAAAGTAGGTCATGGATAGACAGGACTAATTTTTCTCAAAATTGCCCAGAAAAATATAAAGTAGGGGATGGGATGATGGGGGAGGAAATTCAAGTGGTCACATGGTTATAAAAATAGTAGGGAGGAGCAGGTTCCATGAGTAGACATTGAAGAACATGGAACATAGAGTGTTCTGTGGGTTAAAGGATAATCCTTGGCAAATGAATGGGGACTAGGTGAAAGGCCCCAAGACCCTGAGTTCCTGAATCCTTCTCCTCTCCCTGAGCAGGTCTGCCTAATGAGCCAACCCTTGCCCCAGTTTCCCCTCATAATTACCTTGGAATCGCAGCATAAATAATAAAAAAAATAAACATATCACCACCAAAAACATAATAAGGAACAAAAAGTTTATTGGTGGCAAAATCGATGACACCGTTTCTTCACCTAAAACATAATTGCACATAAGTTTCAGAATGAGAGTAGTATTGCATCAATTCTTGCACTATCTTCCTCCCTACCTCCCACTTCCACACCCCACACTGAGCAGAGGGCAAGGCTATGGCCAAATTCTGACCCTTGCTGCTCTCTGCCCCATCTTTGCATCCCACAGCAGACACTCTTCCCCATTCCACCAATAACATTATCATGCTTATATCTCCTTTCTTGATTCCCAGCTCAGGCCACATTATCTGGTTGTAGCCCCACATATTTTTAAGATACAGCATTAGACTATATTAATTATACCAGGACATCTAAGGAAGTTTAGAGGCTAGTTTTATGTACTTTTGAATGGCTTTTATACTCCCACGATCTCAGAGTTGGAAAGGAACTCAGAGGTCCATCTTGATAAATGCACAGACTCTGCTTTGAGATTCTCCCTACACATGGTTATTCAGTTTTTGCTTAAAGTTTCACTTTGGTATTGTTTTAATTGTTAAGCAGATTTTCCATATGTCAAACTTAAACTTGGTCTTCTGAATTTAGTGTTCAAAGAGGGCAAGCTGCTATGAAACTCAGCTTCTGTGGATCTCTAAATAGGAAGAGGGACTTTGAATTTTATCTTTTACCTAGAGACAGTTTGAAAATGAGAAGACATGACCATGCTGTTATTTCTGTCTCTAGTGTAGGTATCATTCCTTTATTTAGGTGAAGGAATCTTGGAGATGACTATGACCATGTGAGCTTCAAAAGACACCATCAGAGAATCTGGGGACTGGAGTCCAAGGATTTGATAGTAACCAAACAGTAAAAAGCACAGTACCAAGGAATCTAAAGGACTCTGTTTAGTAGAAGCATGGAAACAGACTCATCCGTTCATAGGCTAAGCTACATTTGGAAATCAAGTCAATTGCATTGGTTCAATGCTATGTAGAAATTTCCATTTGTTTAAACATATTATTCTCACAATCACCAGGGACTGGGGTGATATAGAGAAGAGTATATACCATTCTGTTTTTGCAATATTTTAGTAAATATTTTTGTAAGATATAACTGATATTAATTGATTAAATAGAACCAAGTTGCTAATCATTGGCAATTAATAATGGAGGAAATACAACAATACAATGACTATGAAAGCATCAGAGAAAGGTAACCCCATTGTTCCTCAAATCTACTCTAGTCTTCTGAGAAGAGATGTAGCAAACCTTACTCCTGAAGTCTTGAAGACTAAGATGAGAAAATCTCTATGTACTTATCCTAACATTATATATTTAAACCTAAAAGAGACAAATAAGGCTGTCAAGATCAACTTTCTCTTATTATAGATGAGGAAACCGAGGCACAGAAAAGCAAAATGATTTGTCCAAGTTTACACAGACAATAAAAATAGAAAATGCATTAGATTTGTACCATTTGTGCCTTTGGTACAGAATTAATAACAATGGGTGAAACCTTCAGAGAGACTGATTTGAAGTTTGATGTCAGCAAAAACTTCTTAGTGACTAAAGTTACCCATTATTGGGCAGGACCACCTCCCCCAGGGAAGGAGAAAAATTTCTCGTGGGAAGTTTTTGAACAGATGCTGGAAACTCTATCAAAATCAACAAGATTAAGGATCTTCTGTGTGCAAGTGACCAGATTAGGGTCCAAGGATACAAGTCAAATGAAAATAGAGACCTGCAGTACATGTAGAGAGAGGTTTCTTGTTCAGGGAAGTGTTCGAATACATGACCTTGGAAATTCATTTCCATCTAGCTATCCTGTGATTCTATTAATAATTGTGCTGGAAAAGCTTCTCTCCTCCCTCCACACATGTGCATAAACATGTTCAATACAGGTCCCAAATTCTCACCTAAGACCTTCAGCTCCATATCAGCTTCCTCTTGGTGAAAACCATCCTCAAAGAGACATTTGTACCTTCCTGCATCCAAGAGTTGCACATTCTGGATCTTCAGGGTAACATTTCCATTTGTGATACCATGTCTCACCAGTTCCGTCCTCCCTTGGTAATTAGGATCCTGGTCTCCAAACTGATCCTCCCCATCTCGATAGAGATGTACGACCCGAGTTGATTGCAACCAGACAACCTCCATGTGCTGAGCACTCTGAGGTGGGGACAGGTAACATGCTAACTCTGCTTCTCCCCCAAGTGAGGCCTGGATGGGTCTTGAAGGTCCAATCACTGAGAACTGACCTGTTCAACCCAGCAGGAAGAAGTTACAGTGAGTCAAATTAAAGGATAGAAGAAGATGGAAGGATATACAAGGTCTATACAAGAACGGTGTAAAAGAGAGAACACTAAAATAAGATGAGGAGGGCGAAAAGGGAAAGTAGGGTGTAGGGGAAGATGGGGAAAATGTTAAGAAAGTAAATAATCAAAGGCAAAGTTTATGAGGACAATGAGTAGACAAAAGGAGAAAAAAAGGGGATAGTTAAGAAAATCTCCAGAAAACTAAGAGAATATTAGGGAATGGTTTGGGAGGGTTCTGGGGTGAGTTAAAATCTGCATATGTTCATCCCTCAGTGTTTAGAATTCCATTCCTAGCCCCTGAGAGTCAAAGAGAAGCACATACTCTTACCTGAGGCTAATGTTGACTTCTTGAGGAGGATGAAAGTAATCACAAAATGAAGGAGAGAGGAGGCTGAGAGATTGAAAATCTCCATCACACCTGGGAGAGGACATAGACAAGGGGAGGTATTAGTGAATGATGTGAATTTAGGCATATGATGATAAATGACTATGACAGAGAGAGGTGAGATGTGACAAGTAAGCCAATGACTAATTGTGATCAGGGACACAGAAAGACTGTTTTTTCTAAGAGCAGTGGAGATCATTTGCTAGGACTAGGACACAGGATTTTAGGAGCTATGAAAAGGACATAGGAAATGATCAGTGTGATGATTGTCAGTGACTTCTATCAATCCCATTCAAGACCACCTAACTATGACTCTTTATTCTAAAGACTACCGAAAAAAATCCTGTATGGATTTTTGGATCCAGTACCAAACTTGTGGCCTTATTCTTCTCCTTAGAACCTTCCTTAGTGTTCCATAGTACATCAACTTTTATTTTCAACTCTTTCCTTCTATCTTGACTCCCCCAGATAATTTCTCCTATTCTTGCCTACTCTTAGGTAGCCTTCAGAAGTCTCATAGAACTCTCAACTACAATAAGGTTGGACTTAAAGAAAAGATCTTAAATGGAGCTATCTAACTTCCTTAGCAGACCTCTCTCTAGCCACTGATACTCAGCTAGGACTTATTTTTCCTTGTTTAGCACAGTCCCATCCTCTCTTTCCCCAGCCTAGTGATTCTGAAACCCTGCCTGTCAATAAACTCTCTTTTCCATTACTTACTACTTTTTTATTTCTATTGTTTCCTTTTTTGTGTTGAACTTTTAAATTTGCTTAATATTGTAATAATTTAATAACAAATCTTTAACTATGTTAACAATAAATAAATATAAATATATGTATATCTATATGCATAATTTAATTTAATTTAATAATAATTTAATTAATAAATACTTATTAAGCAACCACTATGTGCCTTCTTGAAATAATTCCTACTGCCAAGGAGCTTACATTATAATGGGAGAGACAATATTGGAACTTATAAAGAATAATACAAATACATTCAAACTGGCAACTACAAGGTAGTTGGGTGGGAGGGTACTTGCAGCTCAGAGGATTAAGAAAGATGGTTCCTGAGCTGCAACTGCAAGGAAGAGAGAGCTGTATGCAAGGGAAATGAGAACAATGGGAATAATATTTTTACTATTAAAGGGTTATTGTAAGGGGGTCCCTTTGTAATCTCAAAGTGCTAAATAAATGTAATTATTAACATCACTGTTACCATCACCATTCATATGATTTCTCACAAAGAACTTTAAAAGTTGCATTAATTTACTGACCACTTTTATCCTATCTAAATCACCCTTTAAGTAAGACCTGATATTTAACCCCAGTGATCAAGAATGCAGATTTTACCTGAAGTATAAGGAAAAGCAGGTAGCAGGGAGAGTCTCATGACACCATAGAGCATCAAGCAGAAGATGGATTACTTGCAGAAATGCTACAGATAGGATTGATCCTTTGGAGAAGGGATGGATTGGTCTGTCCTCAGATCCTTTTCAGCTTCAGAATTTTTGAACCAATTTTTATGTCTAGACAAGACCTCTTCAGAGAGGAGACAATAGTTACCGCACAAGGGAGTCCTTGGTCCCCTCTTGCTTTTAGTTGCCTTGGCTTTAGTATATCAGAGCTGGGTAAGTGATGGTCATTTTGTTATTCTGCTCTTTCCATACATAATGTTCAGATTTTGCAATGGGGCAACACATAAGATGTTTGAATATTTTCATTGCTTTAAATATTTTGTATTCATATAACATCTCTCAGTCCTCATTTAGAGTATTGTCTTCAGTTCTGTGTATGAAGGATCCTGAAATCCATTTCAGAAGAGGGCAATCAGAAGAGTGATGACCCTTGAGTCCATGATATTTCAAGAAAGGTTGAAGGAAGTGGGGATGTTTAGCATGAAGAAGAGAAGATTCAAAGGGGAACATGTGAGTTCTGTTCTAGTATTTAAAGGACTGTTCCAAGAAGGAGACTTTTTTCTTTTTTGTCCCAGAGCTGAACCAGGGGCAGTCTGGGTAGAGAGTAGAAATTTCAGTCTGATATTGGGAAAAAAAATCTAACAAACAGTTTCCTAATAATTAAAGCTCTCCCATAGTGGAATGGGTTACCTCTAGAGGAGATAGTTTTCCCTTCCTTGGATATCTCCAAGCAGAGGTTGTTTAACCACTTGTATATAGTATGTTACTGTCAGAACTCTTTCATATACAAATTAAACTAATTGACTGCTGAAGGACTCTTCTCTGAATTCTGTGATTCCATGATTCAGATTCTCATAAAATGTTTTTTTTAATCAAAATAACTATATTGGCTTTTTTCCCCAAAATAAATCCACATTTATTAGAGAGCAGCTACAGAAATATTTTGTTGTACATGAATATAACAGAATTTTACTGAAACGTAAAACAGGATAAAAAAGAATTCAGAGGGGCAGCTAGGTGGCGCAGTGCATAAAGCACTGGCCCTGGAGTCAGGAGTACCTGGGTTCAAATCCGGTCTCAGACACTTAATAATTACCTAGCTGTGTGGCCTTGGGCAAGCCACTTAACCCCATTTGCCTTGCAAAAACCTAAAAAAAAAGAATTCAGAGAAATATGGGAAGATATACTTATGCAGAATGAAGTAAGAATAATTAAGAAAACAATATATACAATACAATAATATAAATTAATGTACCTGCAGTAAAACTCCTACACTAAATACATTATAATAAGAATGATTAAGCTTGTGCTCAGAGAAGAGATGAAAGAATACACTTCGGAGCCTTCTTAGCTAAGGTAGGGAACAGTGTGTGCACAATTTTATAGAACCTGCTAGTACTTGATGTGTTGATTAGCTTTTTTGGACTTCTTATTTTCCTTGAAAATAACCATATTATTAACAGTTCCTATTGAGGTGGGAAGTAGATCTATCTTAAAGATGTGAACTGAGGTGTATTGTCTATCTGTAACTTTCTTTGCAAATAAAGATGAGAAGATAAGCAGGATGTTTTTCCAAGCAACAGGAAAAAAATGATTCTGAGATTGTTAGTTCTGATGCTGATTTCATTGTATATATTTCTCAATTTCCCTCATTATTCAATTAACACCTTCATAATATAATTAGCATACTATCAATATCTCTGAAAATACAGCTTTCTGATGACTATGGTCAGTAATAATCTGCCTCATAAAACTATAATGAAGAATGTTAATTAAAATGATTAGTCCTTTGCAAAGTATAGGGTGTTCTCCAAAGAGTAAACAATAAACGTGAGCTATTATTGAGTCCACTGGACTCATGTAGCTCCATCTCACACATTTATTTAGAATAACAAGAACTCACCCCAAATCCATATGCATAGCACATAGCTAAGAGTGAAGGATTTGGTTTCATCATATGCATAGCACATATTATCATAGTACTGATAGACTTCAACAGTGTGATTTGGTGCAAAGTATGGTGGTCCTATAGTAGGTGTGCAGGTTCAAATTCTGCCTCTGATACTTCCTGAGTGATCTTGGGCAAGCATTTTCCTCACCTCCAAACAGGGCAATTGGAAAAGAAAGCCTTTGAGATTCCCTTGAAGTTCTAAAGACATGATTCTCTGATGAGAGTGCTGTGGAGGTCCTTTTCTCTTCTGAAACTGTGCATTTATGCTTTTGTCACTAGAACGTTAAAGAGAGCAGGTTCTCTTATGGTTATGGACAGCTTATCATTAGTGGAGTCAGTAGCCAGAAACAGGTCTGGACTGTCAACAGAGCAATATGTGTTGAAACTGTGAGTCTCCATCCAGTAGAAGAAGATGGAATTAGGAGAACCATCAATTGTGTTAGGTGACTCTGGAAACTCCTATAGCTACAAAAATTCATTTTCCTTCTTTGCGGTTACATATGGGTCTGTGTTTGAGATCTTTATAGTAGTCACAGAGATTCTATGATTCGGCACAGGTTATGTGCTTGCCTACGTCGAACATCTCTTCAGTTGTTGAGCCTTGTGTATGAATGGCTCTGAGGTGGTTTTTTCTTTGCTTTAAGTCTCAAGAATTTTGGTCAGTCAGTTTTTAATTGGTCATGAAAAAATTGAAACTCTACTTCATCTTGTTTTGAAAGGTGAAAGAGGTGACCTGCATTGGATTATATCTTTAACTTTTTCTGGAATGTTGACAATTTTAAACAGATAATCATTGATGATGGGATGGTTCACAGAAAGTCATCTCTTCTTTTTTATTTTCTTTTGGGTGCTGCACCAGAATCTTGGAAGGTAAGCTGGGACATTTTAAACATCTTGAATCTTGAACAGTTCTCCTTATGGTGTGGGCTGGAGTTGAGGTAGGATTCCTGACTCAGGGAGATGTCATCATTGTCCAAAATAAATCCCTTATTTTCCCTGTGGCTCCAGGAGACGTTCCCATTTGATCCAAGCCCCAGTTATCATTTTCAATAAGCTAAACACCATTTGAAGCTAACAAAGCACTTCACCATTGTACCTGAGTTAGAAGCACCTCAAACATGTCAGGGACTCTGACCATGATAACCTCTTACATAAATTCCAATGTGAGTATTCTGCAGTAGGACCCTGGAGAGCTCAGGGCCAGGTGAAACCAAGAGAAACCAATGACTTCTAGGGTCAGCTCTTTTTTTAGGGTCAGCCCTAAGCAGGACTAATTAGTAAAATGGAAAGGATGATGGGCTTGGAGTCAAGAGGACTCATCTTCCTGATTCAATTCTGGCCTCAGATATTTCCTAGTCATGTGATCCTGGGCAAGTCACTCAAGTCCATTTGCCTCAGTTTCCCCATCTGCAAATTGAATTGGAGAAGGAAATTGCAAACCACTCCAATATCTTTGCCAAAGAAACCATAAATGGGGTCACAAGGAGTCAGACATTACTAAACAACAAAAGAAACATGTACTAGTCCTTTCAATTGGTGCCTTGGTTTTCCCATTTTGACATCAATCATTACCCTCCTCCTGGTTCTAACTCAGGTACAATGATAAAGTGCTTTATAAGCTTCAAATGCCATGGTGTTTAGCTAAATGAAAATGATAATTGGGGCTTGAAGCAAATGGGAACATCTCCTGGGATCTTTAAAGTTCCCTGAAATATGTCTTTCATCTCTCTGATCTTATGTCATTGTCCTCTTCACATACCTTATACTCCTGTCAAATTGACCTGATACTGTTCCTTATACGTAATATTTCATTACTTGCCCCTTTCAGGTGGGAAGTAGTAATGAAACCATTACAGAAATCGAGCTCTGGTAATGATCAATATTTTTTCTCTTTGGTAATCTAAGAAAAACCCTAAGTTTTACTATCACTAGTTCCACCCACTCTGGTCATTGAAACACTGACTCCTCCTCTGAAGAGAATTTCCCAAATGTCAAAGGACAGTACCTAACTAAGGTGATCATTAGACTACTCCCTTCCTGTTGATGCTGGAGAAAGAGTAAAGGCAGGAAACCTCTAATCCTTAAGCAACCTAAACAACCTAAGTCACCATGAGAGGATGAATAGTAAGGAAAAGTATAGGAACAAGAGTGGTTACGTGGGAATTTATGCTCCCAAGAACAGGTTAGTTTCCCAGGAAGACCAAGTATCAAGATATAAGCAATGATGAGGGAATAAGGGTGTAAGAGGTTATTCTCCCAGAAAGGATTCTTTTCTAAAGGAAGATGAGCCATTTCTATCCGTTTTCAAACACTAATTCCTTGATATCCTATCCCAAATCTCCCATTTCTTTCCATTGTGCTCTCCTGGATGGTAGCAACCTTGCTTTCATTTAAATCATTTCCCTTCATTTCCTACATTTCTGGCCCTCACAAAGATCTGTATCTCTTTTTACACACCATTTCCCTAACCAGCCTTTCTAATACTGGTTGTAAGGTCACTCACATTGTCCCCCATGCACTGATGAAAATGTAGAAAACTCTGAGGCAAGAAGAAAGATCAGGAAAATTAATGCATATTTCTAGACAAGTATATAATTTCATGAGAAATGATTATATAAGCTTTATACTATCCTTGTTCATGTTTGGGTGATAATCACATTTATTTATTCCTTTGTATTTTAGAATCTCAGGTAAAAAAATGTTGCAACCATCAGCATATCTTTCATTTGAGAAAAAAGGTAAAAGATACCTCCCAATTAGGTATGGCTGAAGCTCAGAAAATTTGTGATGGAAAGAAAAGGCAATATGATATGAGAGTACATTATAAAAAGCTTCAACACTGAGAAAGAGTTCTGTTGAGAAACCTTGGCATTTCAGGGACTCATAAGTTACCTGACTTTTGGAAGGCTAACCCATACTAAGTTGTTGAGACATTGGAACTTTGCTTTTTAAAGAATCATCCCAGGGGCACATAGAGGATAGAGTATTGGTCCTGGAGTCAGAAGGACCTGAGTTTAAATCTAACCTGAGACGCACACTAGTTGTGTGACTCTGGACAAGTCACTTAATCTGATTGCCTCACCAAAAAAAAAATAAGAATAGTTCCAGTAAATATAGGAGGACCTATAAAGATTTGACCATAACTACCTATTACTCATGGAAGAGTTCATTGGACTTAATGAGTAGATGACAAATGATGAAAAACCACTTCAGTGAACACTGAGTAAAATAGATTATCCACCAGTGGTACAAAGATTTTCTGGTTCAGATATGGGAAATAAAAGTGATGTTTCTAAATGAAGAATTTTTTAAGTGTATTACAGGGCTAGAAGATTGAGCCTCAAAGGCAATTTTTCTCTCAACAAGAATAGCTACTTTCAAGATTCTTAGGGTACAGATATAACCCATAGAATACAAATACACTGACAATAATGATCCTGGTTGATAGCCTATGCCATCTACTAGCTCAGAAACAGAGACATTGAGATCAGTCACTCAGAAAGGAACTAGACCCACCAGACAAGTCAGAAAATTAACTTACAGGTGAATCTAAAGAAATGGTCATACACTAATTCAGGTGAGAAAGCTGGAGACTGCCCACAAGAAATGTGTTTTGCATGTAATTGTATATAATCATTGTTACACATGTTGATTCCTGCATGTCTGAGTATTCTTGGTTATTGTTTAGCTGTTCTATTCATGTGACTTCTGGTTATGTTACTATTATCGCAATCCTTCCTCATCATCATACTTTACATATATATGCTAATATTTTTTGCTATTATTAACAACAATAAAAATGATTAGCATTCATTTAGCACTTTAAGTTTTGGCCAGCATTTTATTTATATTATCTCATTTAGTTCATAACAATGTGGTGAGAAAGGAGCTATTAATATGGCTATTTTATATATATAAGGAAATTAAGACTGAAAGAGGTTACATGCAACACTCAGAGTCAAACAGCTAGCAGGTATCTGAGACAGGATTCAAAGTTACTTCCTCTTGATTCCAAATCCAGGGTTTTATGCACTATGCTATTCAAACTTTATTTTTTATATAAAAGGTTTATTAATAGTATTATTGTTACAACAATTAAGCTTTAATTTGTCAGCCATTTTTTGCTTCATTGTTTGTGATTATCTGATGTGATTTTGAATATCCACATTCTGTTAAGTTTAACACATATTACATAACTTCTCTGTGTTGTCACAGGATGCTTTAATGAATGCCATTCTATTGAAAATAATGCTAATTTAAATTTATTTTCTTGTAGGTTTTCAACTATCCTGTAAACATTCAAGGATGCCACAGAAATTACCCTTATTTTTAAAGCTACGGTGTATATTTCTTCTGTAGAATTAAAGGTCACAAATTTAAATTGACTGACTTTTGGCAAAGCTTGGCATCAAGTTTCAACCCAAGGAAGGTATATAAAACCCCCTTTTCACCACCACCTTTGCATTGCTGAATTTGAAAGTCCCTTAAAGGATGGTCTTTTGATGCTGCCTATGTATAGAGATGTGCTTCTTGATTGGTGAAAGATTTCTGAGAGAAAGAAGCAGAGAAGGGTGTGGTTCAAAATTAGAAAAGTGAATGATGATTGTAGACCCCCTGGAGTTTCTTATAGGTTATTAGCAACAAATTCAGATAAAACAAAGTGAGGCAGAAAGGACAAAGAAGACAAGTGAGGGAATAGAAGAATAAAAAGGACAAAAGGCACTGAGGTGGGAGAACAGAGGATATCATGGTACAGGGATAGAGAATAGACCAGTTTGACCAGATTGTAAAATAGGTGGAGAATAAGAAGATGTCAGGCTAGAAAGGTGTCTAAGGGCAATTCAATGACAGATAAAAGAGCTGACACTTTGGTCCTTTGTCTATAGCTCACCCCAAGATTACCTTCTAACCCACTGGAGGTCACTAGTTTGGTTGTCTTGGGAAACTGGCTCTGAACCACAGAAAAAAATCACTTCTACACCGTACTCAAAAGAAACCATGAAGCATTTATTTGAGTATTCTCAGAAAGAAAGAATTTACTACCTCCAGAGGTAGCCCATTTCATCTTTGGATAGTTCTAATAGTTAGGGAATAGTTTTCTTTTGTTAATATGAGTTGAAATCTGCCTCTGTCCTACTTCTTCTGGTTTTGACTTACTTGTCTTGGGGCCAAGTATATCTTCTCATTTCTTTCCTACATGAGAATCCTTAAAATTTTTGAAGATATTCAAAATCCCCATCCCATGCCCACCCAATTTTTCTCCTCAAGGCAGAATTTAATTAAACTCAAATGTTTTTAACATTCATATTTTATAGGCATTTTTAATTGTTAAGTAATAATTTTTCTAATTTATGGAAAAAAACAAGTATTTTATAATGTAGTAGAATTTTTAAAAGATAATTATAAATGATATTGCAGATCTGTTATATTTAATTATTCATTCCTTTTAAATATTTAATAGTTAAATATGAAAGTTCTTTTCCCCCTTTTTTCTTACTTCCCCAAAAGCTAGAGATGCTCACATTGGTTCTGGAAAAGGCAAGTAAAATTGATATCATTGCATAATATATCCCTCACTATAATAAACATAAGGAGCAAGTCATGCTACCATTACTATGATTGGTGTAATCTTCTTCTAATGAAAGAACAAGATACAAATATGCATATACATGTAAAATCATTCTGTACATGCTTCTACTTATGAATTCTTTCTCTGGAAGCAGATAACATCATTTTTCATGTCCTTTATAGTCAATTTATAGATGTGTAAATATATTCATATACATCTACTGATTTATATTTATGTATAAATATATAATAGATAAAATTACTTAATTACTTAAAGTCATTCTTAAAACAACATTGTGGGCGACTAGGTAGCACAGTGGATAGAGCACCAGCCCTGGAGTCAGGAGTACCTGAGTTCAAATCTGGCCTCAGACACTTAATAATTATCTAGCTGTGTGGCCTTGGGAAAGTCATTAACCCCATTTTCCTTGCAAAATCCTAAAAATAAAATAGTAAATGTTATTTGGGGGCAGCTAGGTGGTGCAGTGGATAAAGCACCAGCCCTGGCGTCAGGAGTACCTGGGTTCAAATCCAGTCTCAGACATCTAATAATTGCCTAGCGTGTGGCCTTGGGCAAGCCACTTAACCCCATTTGCCTTACAAAAACCTAAAAAATAAAAAATAAAAACAACAACATTGCTGTTACTGTATACAACATTCTCATGGTTATGCTCCCTTTGATCTTCATTATTTCATTTAATTCTTTCCATTTTTTCTAAAAATCATGGAGCTTATCATTTTAATAATCATATTCCCACACAATCATATAACACAACTTGCTCAGCCATTCCCTAAATGATAGACATACTCTCAATTTCTAGTTTTTAAACACTACAAAGAAAATTGCTATAAATATTTTAGTACATTTCAGTTCTTTTTCTATTCCCCCAATCATCTTTGGAAATAGACCTAGTAGGGGTATTGCAGATCAAAGAGGGTTGAATAACTTTTGGATATAATTCCAGATTGCTCTGAAAATTTCACAACTCTTACAAAAATGAATTAATGTCCCAATTTTTCTACATCTCTATATTTGTCTCTTCCCTTCAATTACTTTAGCCACTCTGATGGGTATAAAATGGCATTTTAAGGTTTTTTAATTTCCATTTCTCTAATCAATAATGATTTAGAGCATTTTATTCATATGAATATGAATTATTTTGGCTTTTACATTGGAAAACGGCCTACTCATATCCTTTGACTATCAATCAGGAAATGATTCCTATTCTTATAGATTTGACAAAGTTCTTTATATATTTGAGATATGAAGTCTTTAGCTATCTATAAAATTCCCCCTCTCCTCCCTATCCCTCAACTCCCTTCAGCATTCTGTTTTTTTTCTGGTCTTGGCTTCTTTTATTTTATTTGTACAATTTTTTTAATTTAATACAATAAAATTATTTATTTTATATTTTACTGAACTCCCTATCTCTTCTTTATTTATCAATAGTTCACTTAACTATAAGTCCAATAGACAATATGCTCCATGTTCTTCTAATTTTCTTGTAATATCTATCTTTATATCTAGATCTTATTTTGATTTTGACTTCATCTTGGTAAATAGTGTAAGATATGGATTTATGCCCAATTTCTGCCACACTGCTTTCTAGTTTTTCCCAGAATTTTTTCTAAATATGAATTCTTATCCCCAAATCTCAAGTCTTAACACTTGTCAAATATAAGATTACTATATTTATTTGTTGTAAATTGTATGTCTATTCTGTTTCATTGAACTACCATTCTATTTCTTATCCTGTATTAGAAATTTCAGATAATTATTTATATTATATAATATTCCTCAACTAGGAAAAATAAAAAACAGAGAAAGAAAATTATAGACCAACTGCATTAATATATATGTATACAAAAATCCTAAATAAAATATTATCTGAAAGATCACATCAACATATTACAAAGATTATATATTATAACCAAGTACAGTTTAATCTCAGAAATTCTGGGATGGTTTAACATGAGGAAAACTATTAACATAATAGATTTTATCAATAATTACAGTTTTTAAATCAAATTATATCAATAGATATAGAAAGCTTTTGATAAAGTTTGACATTCAGTATTATTAAAAACACTTTAAGTATAAGCATAAAAGATTTTTTTCCTTAAAAAAAAATTATCTAAAACTACCAGTAAGCATTGCTTGTAATGGGGTTAAGTTAGAAGTCTTCCTATTAACTTCTGGCATGAAACAAGGATGTCCACTATCATAAATATTATTCAAAATGTTCTAGGAAATCCTAGCAATAAGAGAAGGAAAAGAAAAAGAATCATAATAGAGAATGGAAAATCTTAAAAGTTTTAATTAAAATATTGGTTGAAACAATGAATAATTTAGCAAAGTAGCAGTATATAAAGTAAATCCACATAAATGATTAATATTTCTCTATATAAAAATAGAATCTGAAAGAAAGGATAGCAATAGATAGCCTATTTAAAATAATCTAGACAGAATAAAAGAAAATACAGAAACAAAATGAGTATGATAAATGCAGCCTGGTTCTATTTCATCTACTCTCTCCTGTGTCCTCTATACTATGCAATTTTTATGGTTACTTTTTCCTTTCAATTTTATAATGTTCAGGGCATTTCCTTTGTCCTATCCACATACTCCCATCTGCTCTACCCCCACTGCACTCACTCTTCCTCTTTCAGTCCAACCTGACTGTGTCAACATGTATTGAACTGTTCTACCACTGTCCCCTTATTCTCTATCCTGTACATAAGGACCAGGGTGTCGAGGTCAGCTTTTTAGATTTAGGGACTATTGAGACCATGATTATGCCAACTTGAAGGAATTCCCTGTCCCCTTCTCCAGGGTTTGGAGACCCAGAAAGATAAAGAGCCCATGTGAGCTGTAGATGGTAAGGAATAATGGCAGTGAAGGAAGAGTAATAGTGAGCCTAAGAATAAAAGCCATACTCACCTCCTTATCTGTTCTGAGCTGAGCTGAAGAACAAGGTTGAACACCTGTGATCGTTGACCTGTGTATGGTGTCTCTTTTAAGTAGGAGTATTTCTCTAAGATGCTCTCTGGACTGGTAGCCAATCATACTATATAAACAAATCTCTTTCCCACCATTTCAATTTAGTCTTTTCTGTCTACTCCCCATGAGTAGCTATCTCTACTTCTCCTTTTCCCCAGGAAAGATATGAGCAGTCATATTTTTTTCCTCAAAATTGGGGAACCCCTACACAGATTACAGACATTTCGATTTCCACTCCACCTTCTGAAACCTGCACCACAACTGCTTTGGCGTAAGAGTGATCTAACCCAGATCACTTCCACTCCCATTCCACACAAACCCCACACATTCCAGCCAGGGTTTATGTCCTGTAATTGTTCCTCTCTATTGTTATATCTATCTATCTATTCACAAGATATACATTTAGGTTGTGAGTTGTTTTGGTTTTTTTTGTATCCCCAACCTTTAGCAGGGTTCCTGGTATATATTAGATACCTAATAAATTCTTGATGATTCTACTTAATTAGTCTCCTGTTCCAAATATAATCTTCTTTTGATTATAACATGGTGTCTGTCAAATTTAGAGTAGATTTTTGTAAAAGATAGACTATTCATATATCAAGTGAAGAAGTTTCTTTATTTTGGTTTTGATTGTGATTTCATCTGTTTAGGGAATGACTACTAATTAATGACCTTTGACAGTGACTTTGGGCAATTAGAGGTTAAATGACTTGCCCAGGGTTACATATTTGGTATATGTCAATGGCTAGACTTTCAGAGCCCAAAGTTAGCCCCCTGACCCCTATATCATGCTGCCTTTTAGATCTTTATCATTGCATATTAATGTCTTACTCATAGTGGTATGACTCTAACTCCATTCTATTAATTCTCTCAGTTTCAAGTTCTATATTGGGACAAAATGAGGCACATTCAAGACACTGAATATTTTTTCTTTTTTAAAAAAAATTATTTATTTGTTTTTCTAAATGCAATGGTAGTTTTTAACAATCATTTTTTGCAAGGTTTTGACTTTTACGTTTTTCTCCCTCCCCTCCTTCTCTCCCTACTCCCCCTGACAGAAAGCAATCTAATATAGGCTCCACATGTATAACCATGCTAAATATGGATCCATATTGATCATGTTGAACTTGACACTACACATTTAAAAATATTTACCCTAATATATAGCAAAGCTATTCAGTAAAAGACACAGTGACTTGACTCCTCTGGATACGTTCTCCTTTTTCTCCTCTGATAATGTTAGTTGTCAGGCTTTGGTGACTCACATGATCTCAAGTATCCATCAAGTCTGAGAGGTACCAGCTCTGCACAGACTGGGGTCTTGTGACTCAAGACCAGGAAGTTGTATCAGGGAGGCTGGGTCATTCAAAATTTGTGGAGGGGAGAAAGCTCGGGAAGTTTGGGAAGATGCATCAGGAAACTGCTGGTCATATCACAGTTATAGAGGAAAGTCAGAACTAAAATGAAATATAAATGAGTCTGAAAATGGGCAAGCAGATGCAACCAGAGATGGATAAAACTAGAGATATCACTGTGAGATAAAGGGATCTAGTCTTAGGAGCAACATACAAAGAAGGAAGATGGGGGTTCAGTAATGGGAAAAAGAGGGAAATTTACCTCTCTTTGACCCCCCCCCACATTTATCCCAGCCTAGTCCAAGATAAGTTCACTGACTTCCTCAGACTATTTCACGATTTTAACTTCTTTAGGGCAATTCTTCCCTTCCTTTGCCTTTTCCCCCCCTACTTCTACACCAGTCCCATCTCCACCTCAACAGTCTCCCAGGTTCAACTTGACCTCTCATTAGCTTCTCTGGGGCTATCCCACCTGTAATTAAGTCAAAGCAGATTCCACCTGAAATTACCTTAATTGCAGCTCTGGGTTCTGGTGTGGTGTGGTGTGGTGTGGTGACAAAACCTTTGCAATAAATATGATTTCATAATACTTATGATTCCCACTGAAATAGTAACACTCATGAAAATTACCAGCATAAAAACATCACAAGTTTCCAGTCTTGCCAAACTGATAGCTACTTGTGAAGAAATCCTATAGGCCTAAAAGTACCTATGAGTTGGTATTTTAAGGGGAAACAGGATATCACTTCCCAGGTCTCCTGGGGAGAAAGGACTGAGACTATTTGTTTCTGGTCCCTTGACTGACCTTGAGCCTCTGAACCCTTTCCAAAGTCCTCCCTGGGTTCTATATATGAATTCTTATGCACCATATTCTATTTAAATTAATCCAGACTCAAAAGGGTTCCAGTCTTCCTTACTTTTGACAAGTACATAGAAGAGAATGAGAGGGGAAAGGGGGGAAATGGTGGAGAGGGAAGAAGGGCAGTGCTAAGAAGAGCAGAATCCTAAACTCAGAGTTACACAGGGACTTGGTTATACTTACAGAATCAAGTTTTTGTGAAAATCAGGAAACTTAGATCCTTTCTGTGAAGAGAACAGAGGAAAATTCAGTCAGGGACACTCAGAAGAATGGCTATACATGGACTGGGGGACACAAAGGGACCAGTACAACAGAAACTAGAGTTCAATAAAAGTCCAGGACAGTAATTTAGACACAAGTCTAAAATGTTCAAAGTTGGGGGTAGGGGGCAATCACAAAACAGGACTAAATTTGGCTACAAGGGGTCAGGACTGCACAAAGACTAGTGGACCTTTAGGATCGGGGCTACTTAGGGATTGCCTAGCTGAAGCTTTATTTTATCCCACATCACATTGCAATACTACTTGCCCCTTTCTTATCTTTGCATTTATGCCCCATCCATAGGCAACAAATGACTTCAATTTCAAATGTACAAGTCACAATAAGAATCCCATTGATCTCACAGTTAGGGAAATGACCTGTGAAGATACAATGGGAGGAAATCCCTAGCTCCCAGAGGCTGACTGAAACCTTGACTTCTCTGCATTACTCATGCCCTTGTCATGGAATAATGGAATATTTCTGGTTGAAATAAAAGGTAGCTGAAATAAAGAGAATCTTGGCTTCCTGTGACTTGTTGGTCAACTTCATATATGCTTCTAGTCACCACAAACCTATTTGTAGTTCTTCTGTCTCTCCTTCAGAGACTGTACAATAAGAGAAGTTAGGAGCTCATGTTGGGGAAGCCAGGAGCAAGGTGGAAAAGAAGAAAAGAACAGATATCTGTACAGGGCTAAGAGTTTAAAGAGAGGGCCAAGGATATCAGAAAGATATGACCAATCTAGGAGACTTTAATTTAATTCTACTCCACCACTATTTGTTAAATACCTTTGTACCAAAGCACCAGAGATACAGCAACAGAAATAAAACAATCTGCTCTTCAGCAACTCATGAGAGCTAAAAGAGACATGAAACAAAACAAAATGTCGAGAACTGGAAATTCATTTTTTAACATGGGTGGATGTGATTGACTTCTAAATTTTTATTTCATTTTATTTTTTGGGGAAGCATTTCCATCTTAGCCTGTATGTTTGTTGACTACATGGAAAAGAAAAAGGAAATGGAGTTCCACCCTTTAGGAAGCATGTAGAACAAAGAGAATTAGAAGTTACTACTAGATTATCCAAATTCTGAGATAGGAACTCCGGGCATTAAAAAGCTCCTGTAGGGAAAAGGGGCCAAGTTGCAACTGTAAGTAGAAAGTCAATGTAATTAGCTTTGACTACCACCTGGTGACTAAAACAAATATAGCAATCCTGAGCAATTGATCCAAACCCACTAACAAAGAGATGAGAAACATGGTCCCTATTGCATCCCAGAATGGATTTTATACATAAAGTGATCTACTTCAATATTGTTCCTTCTGGAATTTCTTTTCCTTCTTTTTAGATCTCTTCTTTGTTTCATGTTCCTTAATTAATTCACAAAATGTCTTTGATTAGAAACTTCTTTCTCTCTTACTCCTCCCATTTTCCAGCATTTACTGAGACCTGGCTCTTCCTAGAGAACACTGAATTTCTTGGATTTTGTTTTCAATATTGGTTTGTACCACATCTCATATTGCTCAAATTCACACTGCTGGGAGGAAGCCAGAATACAGCTCATTCTCATTGCCATTTTCAGATCTTCTATCTGCTGCTATAGAAGGCACAGGGATTCTTGCTTTGAGTTTTGTTCTATCTAGATATCCAATCTAATCAATTGACAGTTACCTGTTCCCCAGATCATTCTCCCTCCTTTTCCAAAAGGTTCAGTTCTTCATGATTATAAATGTATAATCTATTTCAGATTGCTATGTGTCCTGGGGAGAGGGGAGGGAAAGAAGAGAGGTAGAAAAATGTGAAACTCAAAAGCTGAACAAAAAGATGAATTTTGAAAACTATTTTTGTATGTAATTGAAAAGTTAAATAAAATAACATTTAAAAAGTTCAGTTCTTGTCATTACTCACATTCCAACTACTGTCATACTAGAATATATCTACAGCCACGTTGATATTTCTTCAAAACCTCTAGTCTCTTGGTTCCTCAATCTTCTCAACTCCCATACCAGTCCTCTATGCCAACTCAGCCACAATAAGGTATAAATTGGAGTACATCTGACCTTGCTATCACTCACAAATTAATACTTACATGATCAAGAATTCTTAAATTCCAAAATCAAATCATAACTATCTTATTATCTCTGGCTGTACCTCACTCCTCATTCCAAAGATCTTCCTTTGTTCCTTTTCTCCTATGAGTATCATAGTACTTTATAGTACTTTATAGTACTTTAGTACTTCCTCAGGTCGTCACCCTGACCAAAACTTTCTTACTTCCCTCCAAAACTATCTATTTTTAATTGGTAAAATATTGTATTGTTTTCTACTCTTTAATCCCTTTCCCTTGTCTTACTATGGATCAAATGCCATCTCTAGATTTCCTATCCATTTCTTACTCTTGTGCTGATAAACAAATATAGAGGAAGTTATGAAAAATTATTGAATAAATTCACTACAGATTTATGTTATCTGCAATGAACAACCATGATTCTAAATGACCCATGGTGAAACATAATCATAATACCTTATTCCGGATGAAGAAATTGTGGACTCAAGGTGCAATTGTAGATATCAGTTTTTGCATAGAACCAATACTGTATTCTTTTTTGGAACTAAACAATTTTTGTTACAACTGTGTGATTTTAATTCTTTTTCAATAGGAGTGGAGGGAAGGGAAGTGAGATGAAGAGAAAGTGGATATTATTAATTGACAAAATTAAAATATATTTTGCTAAAACTATCTAATCTCTGCTATGCTTTCAACTCAGCAAAATATTTTTACTAGTTTTTAATTGATTCTCTATTCCCACAATGGTTTTTTCAAACCTTCACTTCTCTCAAGTTTCCCATATTCCTCTTTCCATATTTTAAAACACCTCATATTTTCTGAGAAAATATAGTTCATTATACATTAGTTCTCTTTCCTTTCTCCATCTCTCTAACTTCTTGACAACTTCATCCAACTTCTCCTTTTTTACAGCCTCTGTTAAAGAGGTAACCCTTCTCCATGCCAAGACCAACCAGTCTCTCTCTCTCTCTCTCTCTCTCTCTCTCTCTCTCTCTCTCTCTCTCTCTCCCCCCTCTCTTCCTCCTTACATCCCTTTTTTGTTCTCTTACTCTGTCTCTCTCTATATATTTAAATCTGTCTTTTCATTCAGTCCCTTACTACTTGTTCCTTTTACATTGCCTACAAATATGCCCAGATTTCCCTCATACTTGAAAATTTTTCATGTCATTCTACTAACCCCTCAGGCTATTATTCTATTTATTCCCCAACTCCAATTTCACAAAATCACAGAAAAAAGTTATATCTCTTAGCTTTCATTATCACTTAAATAATTCACTTTTTAAACTCTCTAAAATCTAGTTTTTGACTTAATTACTGCAATGAAATATCTCCTAACAAATGTTTCAACAATCACTTAGTTCACAAGTCCATTGGTTGTTTACTTTGTTATTGTTTTTTTTTATCAATCTTAATCCTTTTTTAACCTCTCTGGTTTTCCTCCTGTCTGTCCAGTAGCACTCTAGAGTCCTTTGCTACATATGTAACGTAGTCAGTGTGTGCCAGGGGGCTTTTCTAAGTCCCCTTCTCAATTCTCTCTCTACTTTATCTTTATAAATTGTTATTTTCTCTAAACAGATGACATGTCTCTATGTATCTGTTTGTATCTTGTCTCTATCTAGAACACCAAGCCTACATTTCCAGAAAATCTTTTTGACATTTCAAATTGGATTTCTCAACTTAAATTCAACATGTTCAAGGCAACATGCTCTTATATTTCTCCCTAAATCTACCACTTCTCCACAGTTCCTTACTCCTCTCAATTAGTATTACCATCACACAATTTGAATACTAGCAAGTAATTCCTTTTTTTCCCTCTATTTTATTTTTTTATTAAAGATTTTATTTATTTTGAGTTTTACAATTTTTCCCCTAATCTTACTTCCCTCCTCCACCCCCCACCCCCCACAGAAGGCAATTTGTCAGTCTTTACATTGTTTCCATGGTATACATTGATCCAAATTGAGTGTGATGAGAGAGAAATCTCATCCTTAAGGAAGAAATAAAAAGTATAAGAGATAGCAAGATCAGACAATAAGATGTCAGGTTTTTTTCCCCTAAATTTAAGGTAATAGTCCTTGGTCTTTGTTAAAACTCCGCAGTTGTTTCTCTGGATACAGATGGTATTCTCCATCGCAGACAGCCTCAAATTGTCCCCAATTGCTGCACTGTTGGAATGAGGAAGTCCATCAAGGTTGATCATTGCCCCCAAGTTGCTGTTAGGGTGTACAGTATTTTTGTGGTTCTGCTCATCTCAGCATCAGTTCATGCAAATCTCTCCAGGCTTCCCTGAATTCCCATCCCTCCTGGTTTCTAATAGAACAATAGTGTGCCGTGACATACATATAACACAGTTTGCTAAGCCATTTCCCAATTGAAGAACATTTATTGGATTTCCAATTCTTTGCCACCACAAACAGGGCTGCTATGAATATTTTTGTATGTGATGTTTTTACCCTTTTTCATCATCTCTTCGGGGTAGAGACCCAGTAGTGGTATTGCTGGGTCAAAGGGCATGCACATTTTTGTTGCCCTTTGAACATAGTTCCAAATTTCTCTCCAGAAAGTTTGCATGAGTTCACAGCTCCACCAACAATGTAATCAGTGTCCCAGCTTTCCCACAACCCTTCCAACAATGATCATTATCCTTTCTGGTCATATTGGCCAGTCTGAGAGGTGTGAGGTGGTACCTCAGAGAAGCTTTAATTTGCATTTCTCTAATAAGTAATGATTTAGAGCAATTTTTCATATGACTATGGATTGCTTTGATCTCCTCATCTGTAAATTGTCTTTGCTTATCCTTTGACCATTTGTCAATTGGAGAATGGCTTTTTTTAAAAATATGACTCAGTTCTCTGTATATTTTAGAAATGAGTCCTTTGTCAGAAGCATTAGCTGTAAAGATTGTTTCCCAGTTTACATTTCTTTTGATCTTGGTTACAGTGGTTTTGTCTGTGCAAAAACCTTTTAATTTAATGTAATTGAAATCATCTAGGTTGCTTTTAGTGATGTTCTCCATCTCTTCCTTAGTCATAAACTGCTTCCTTTTCCATAGATCTGATGGTAAACTAGTCCTTGATCTTTTAATTTGCTTATAGCATTGTTTTTTATGTCCAAATCCTGTATCCATTTGGGTCTTATCTTGTTATAGAGTGTGAGGTGTGGGTCTAATCTAAGTTTCTTCCATACTAACTTCCAATTTTCCCAGCAGTTTTTATCAGAGAAAGTTTTTATCCCAATAGCTGGATTCTTTGTGTTTATCAAACAGCAGATTACTCTAATAGTTTAGGAAGTAATTCTTGACCCTCCTCTCTCTCTCTCTCTCTCTCTCTCTCTTTCACACACACACACACACACCCCTCATATAATCTAATCAGTTGCCAAATCTTGTCACATCTACTGCCTTTAATCTCCTTTTCTCTTCATAAGGCCACCCCTATTAACGACCATCGTCAACTTTTGCTTGGGTTATTATAGTAGTCTCCCAATTGGTATTTTTTTCATGGTTCTCCTCTCTCATTTGCTAAAATGATTTTGTTAAAATACAGTTCTAATCACATCTGCTTTCTATATAGTAGCTCCCTAAATGGCATAGTAGATTGAGTTGAGTCTAAAGTCATGAAGAGTCACCTTTCTAAATTCAAATCTGACTTCAGATACTTACTTGCCATCCTTATTTGCTTCTGTTACTCCTCTGCAAAATGCTGGTGAAGAAAATAGCAAACCATTCCAATATCTTTCCCTGAAACCCTGAAAATGGAATCATGAAGAGATATAATTGAACTGATTACATAATAATTCCCTCTGGGATCAAATATAAACTCTTTTGTTTGGCATATAAAACTCTTTACAACCTTGTCTAACTTTTAGAATCTCAGAATCATCCTGGATCTGCCTCCACAAAGATTGTTCTTAGAGGCATACAGTAGAAAGCAAAGTAGCAAATAACCTAAGCCATCATATCAATTGTGCCACATTGGGAAGTCAATTTGGTAGGACCAATGCTATGTAGAAACTGCTTAGAGTGTGATCCCACTTTTCCCAGGGACTGAGATGGGATTGAGAAGAGTGTACCCTAAGTGCTGGAAAAAAATATTTGTAATTCTTTCTTGCTGTATTTTAGTAAATATCCTTTTCTAAAAAGCTAATTGATATGAATTAATTAAATTGAACTGGAACATGAATGACTAGAAATCAACAAGTGAGAACAGAATGGAATAAGGACTTAAGCTGAAAACATTAGAAAAAGATGCCCTCCCTGTTCCTCCTAGACACCCTAAAATCCAGAAGTGATGCAACCAGTCTCACTCCAGAAGACTAAAGTAAGAATCTTTCAAGTTCTTTTTCAGTGGTAACAGATCCTCTTTGACCCCATTGGGGTTTTCTTGACAAAGATACTGGAGTGGTTTTCCATTTCCTTTCCCAACTCATTTTACAGATGAAGAAATTGAACCAAACAGGGTTAAGTGACTTGTCCAGTATCACCCTTGTAAAAATTAATTTGAGAAGGTGTATTCTTTATCATGCCCTATACCAGAATGGTGGACTGATTTGAGATTACATTGTAAAATACAACTTATAAAGTTTAGTATCTTTATTATGCCAGTTTAGTGATTTTTATAACTTGGAGAAGTGAAGACATAGCCTCAACATGATCATTACTTGCAAGTTTAAGGAACCATTCCTTAGAAAATGAATTATATTTGTTCTACACTGTCTCTCTGGGGCATAATTTGTAGCAGTGATTGAAGGTTGCAAAGAAGAGGATTTGAGTTCAATGTTAACAAAAATTTTTTCTTTTGAATGTCTTTACATGACATTTAAAAACTTTGGAACAAATAAAATTGATACATCTAAGACTAGAAAAGCTGCAATTACTCTCCTCTTATTCAATTCAGTTCCTGATTCTAGACTACTTTTCTACTTCCAATCTGGGGGCTTTCTCTTTATTTTAAATTTTTTTTAAATTTATTTTTCAACTACATAAAACTGTAGTTTTCAAAAATCATTTTTGCAAGGTTATGAGTTATACCTTTTTTCTCTTCCCTATCCATCCCTTTTCTCCCCTGAAAGCAATCTAATACAGGCTCTACTGATGCATAGCCATGTTAAATATAGATCCATATTAATCATGTTCTAAAAGAAAAATCAAATTCAAATGGAAGGAAAAAAATTAGAGAGAGAAAAATGATATAATACATAAGATAACTTTGAAAAATTGAAGATAGTAACCTCTAATCTGCATTTACACTCCACAGTTCCTTCTCCGGGTATAGATGGTATTTTTCCATCACAAGTCTTTTAGGAATTGCTTTTGATTATTGTACTGCTGAAATGAACTAGTCCATCATAGTTGATCATAATCACAGAAACTTTTTTAAAACTCCTTAACATTTTATTTTCCCCAGTTACATGTAAAAAACAACTTTTAACTTTGGTTTTTAAAACTTTAAGTTCCAAATTCTCTCCTTTCCTCTCTACCTGTTCCCAGCCTCTCATTGAGAGGGCTAGAAATTGGATGTAGTTTATACATATGCAATCACAAAAACTTCTTAATTATTATAATCTATTCACATGTGGAAAAGGTTCCCCCTCCAGCAAGACAGTAGGACTCCTTATTGGAAATCTTTGAGCAAAGGCTGAAACTTCTATTAAATTCATCAATAATTTATTAAGGATTTTCCTTGTGTAAAACATCAGACTAGGCATAAAGCTAATGGAATAAATTAAAATATGTACCTGCTAGTCATGGAGAGAGAGGTTTTTTTTATTCAGAGACACTTTATGGTCTATGAGATTTCTCTTAACTAGGACATCCCATGATTCCAAAAATCACAGAGCTTGGAAGGAAATTTTCCACCCACCTTCAATCCCATATATATATATATATATATATATATATATATATATATATATATATATACACACACACACACACACACACACACACACACACACACACACAAACATGTCCAGTTCCCACATCAGATTCTTACCTAAGACCTTCAGCTTCATATCAGTTTCCTCTTGGTGAAAACAATTTTCAATGAGATACATATATCTTACATCCCAGAGTCCCACATCCAGCATCAGTCAGGGTGACTTTCCATTTTTGATAGCAACTCTCATCAGTTACATCCTCCTTTCATAATTAGGGTCCTGATCTCCAAATTGAAATCCTTCTCATTTCAAAAGAAATGTAAATACCTTATTGGATTGGAAACTGATCATGTCCACCTGCTGACCACACTGAGTTGGGGACAGATAACTCTACCTATCTCCTAAATGAGATCTAAATGAGTACTGTAGGTTCAGTCTCTGAGAACTGTCCTGTTCAATCAAGCCAGAAAGGTAGATTTAGGGTCAAAGAGAACAGTAGAGAGTAGAAGGAGTCATACTTAAGGGTATAAAAGGTACAAAATGAAGGAACTTTTGTACCAATGTGAAATGAGATAGTATGGAGGAAGGAAATCAGAGAGAGAAGTAAAGAAAGAAGGAATAAATTTTGAGGATAGTGAGAAAGATCTGGCAGAGAGAATTAGGAAAATTGAAAAAATTCTAAGGAAAGACTAGGAAAATATTAGATCTCTGGTTTGGGAGAATATGGGGAATATGGCAGCACAGAATTTCTATAGCTTCAAGTGTCAATTTTCAAAACTCCTATTTCACATCAAAAAACCCCAAAATAAGTTGAAGCAAATACTTACCTGAGGTCATCTGGGGCATCATGATGAGCTTCCATGTAAAACCTAGAGAGAAAGAATCCAAAAGGTCTGAGAATCTCCATCATACCTGGGAGATGATGAAAGGGAGGAAGAAGAGCCATTACTGATTAGGTAGGGTAGGGACAAGCGGGACAATATCTGTGACAGAAACACAAGACCCATTGATTGCTGGACCAATGGAGGATTAGTGTTTATGACAGGGAAAGAGAAGTTCTATGGCAATGATAAAAATATGGGCACTGTCTTTGATAAGGAAACTAGGCACCAGTGGTGATGAAAAAGACAAGGGAGCTTCAGTATGACAAAATTTCCAGAAAGTAATTGGGACAAGGTGATGGTGGAATCTGTGGAATAGATTAGAAATTCCAGACACTCATGCTATTCCTTATGCCTCAGCTATGTAATCAATCATGCTGTCCATAAAAACATGATGCCACCATATATAAAAACATGATGCCTCCTATAATCAAATATATTATTTCCTCACCTACCCAAATCTATTCTTTTTTATGCTTGTAAAATGATTTACTTAATTTAAAAGGGTCTTTTGGATAACTGAGGCAGTCTCAGACCCATTTATTAGTTGGTTTGTATTCAGCTAATAAACTATTAGCTTATTCAGAGAATAGATGTCTGTGTCTCTCTTTGTTAAATTTTACTCATGACAAATACATGGTGGAAGGTGAATCTAAGCTGGCTAAGATTAACTTCTTACTCTGAATATCTGGAGGTGAAACTATTTCTTCACCCCACCCCTAATAACCACAGAAAGTAACTTTTGTCCTGAATTTCCCTCAAATTATATCCTTATAATTGAAATATATGATTGGAATGGCTAGATATACTTTCAAGTATGATACTTCTTTTGAAGATAAGAGAATGAAAGAGTAAGCATCCATTGACTATAGTTCTTTTATAGCCACAGAGGTGGCACTCCAGTTTCATAGGTGTTGTGAGAAAAGGTATCTATTGATATCTCAGTAGTCTGAAACAAAATACCAGTCAAGTGGTCTTTGTTACATGCAGCAAAGAAAGCAGGGAGGGGAACTTGGAGTAAAGAGTAATATGACCAAGTGGGATTTATACCAGAAGTGCTAGACTGGTTCAGTATTGAGAAAATTATAACGGATCATATCCATAACAAAAGCAATCATATCATATGGTTGCATAAATAGGTGTAGAAAAAATTTTGACAAAACAGACCACTTATTCCTATTAAAGTCACTAGAAAGCATAAGAATAAATAAAATTTTTTCTAAAAATGAAGAATATTTATCTAAAACCAAGAGTAAGCATTAGCTGTAATAGTGAAAAACTAGAAGCTTTCCAATAAGATGATTAATTTAGCAAGGATGTCCATTATAACCATTACCATTCAACAATTTAATATTGTATTAGAAATAATTGAAATAAATTGAAGGAATAAGCATAGAAAATGAAGAAATAAAACCATCAAATTTTGCATATGAAATGATGATATATTTGCAGAACTCTACAGAATCAACTAAAAACTAGTTGAAATATTTAACAACCTTAACAATTATGGAGGATATAAAATAAACTCACACAAATCATCAGTCTTTTATATTATTGATAAAACTCAGAAGTAAGAGATAGACAGAATAGACTTGTTACCTTTCCATAGAAATAGAAAATATGAAAATAATACTAATAAATTTAATTTAATAAAATAATATTAAGGATAAATTATATATTTCTGAAATATTTCTTGGGAATCAATTCTAGAATTCAGAGTACCAGTTATATCTGTGCCCCAATAGACTATTAAAATTAGAAGAAAAACAGCTGAAAAAAGTTGAGAGTAATTGCATTCAATAAATAGTGTTAACAACCACAAAAATCCATTGTGTAAACAAGAAGTCAAAAACAAAGTAAATACTTTTGAACACCACTTTTAAATATAGATGAAAAAATTTCCTTCAAGGAAAGTGAATAACAATAGATCCTTCAACTGAATCAGAATTAAATAATTGGAGAAATATTAGTTGTTCATGGGTGGGGTAAAGTCAACATAATAAAAATGACATTTTTACCTACATTAATTTATATATCCAATGCCATCCCAATTAAATTGCCAAAAACTATTTTACTAAGTAACAAAAATAATAACAAAATTCATTAAAAAATAAAAGATTGGAAATACTAAAGGAACTAATAAAAATGCAAAGGAATGAAATTTAGCAGACTCAGAGCTTAAACTATATTATAAGGTAGTTTTAAGCAAAACCAACTGGTGTTAATTAAGAAATAGAAAAATATATCAGTGGAACAAAATAGACATACAAATTTCAGCAGCAGATAAGTATAGTAAACTCTTGTGTTTAATAAATATAAGAATTCATTATTGAGTTAAAAAAAGTTGTTGGGAGAGCTGGAAAGCACTATGTTCAAAACTGGGCATAGACCAGTATCTTAACACTATTTATCAAGATAAGGTAAAAATGAATACATGAACTAGATATAAAGAGAAATATTACAAGAAATTTTGAAGAACTTGGAATATATTACTTATCAGTTTTATGGATAGGTGAACAATATATGAATAAACAAGAGATAGAGAGCAGCACAAGGTGTGAAATAGATAATTTTGATTACTAGGGCATAAAAGGTGTCTAATTTGTTGGGTCTCTGAGTGCAGAATCATGGTGATATGTGCTACCACAGGAAAAGATTCTACAAGTTAGAGTTAAGTTCTCAGATTCTTTGGGAAGGCATACTCACCTCCTTGTCTATGTTGAGTTGAGCTAAGGCTATGCCAGGTACCTGTGGTTGCTAAGCTGTGTGTGAAGACTCTTTACTGAAGATCATCCCTCTATAAGATGGTGCCTCCTGGATGCTGCCTCAGTTAACAACCAGAGGTGATAAGAGTCAAAACCCTTGTCTGCAAATTTCACTCCTGTCTCCTCTGCTCACTTCCCACAAAACTTTTCTTTCTCCAAAAGCAGGGCATGGGCAGATACTTTTGATTGCAATTGCTGACAAAGGGAGGTGCCCTGGAACTGAGATAGATTTTTCCAGTTCCCATCAACACCTTCTAAAAGTTGCTCCCAAACTGCCTTTATTATCTGCAGGATGTGACCAACTGCAACTACTCTTCATGCTCTCCTTCCTGGTTCTATATATTGACTGCTTTTTTCAGTTCTGTAAAGGTGCCTATTCAATACCATCCCTATTTCTTTTCATTTTTAAAAAGAACTACACCTTATCCCAATGTCTTTCAAGAATCTCTCTATTTGACTCTGTCTGTCTCTTTTTATCTTTCTCTCATTCTCAGTGTAAGGCTGAATCTCTTTTTTTTTCTCACAGGGATAGGAAACTTCTCCCTGGATACCTGGTTACTATGACCTTGGGATGATGTGTTTGACTGTCTTCCCTTCTTTCCAGTCATCTAGTTTCCCCTCTCCTCCATAGCCTAGGTGAACTTCCAAAGTATTCTCTCCCCAAATTTCCCCAAGCTTTCTTGCCTTTGGGCCTGAGTGTAAGCCAGATCCTTCTTTCCAGACCCTCCCTTCCAGACCCTCCCTTCTAAGGTGTCTCTACTAGAGTTCTAGATAATAATGAGAGATATAGCTACATATTTTCTCTCCCAGTCTTACTGCCCTCTTTCTCACACCCTTTTTATCTCCAAAGATTGGGAATTCCAGTTATTATTTTTTTTAGAATAAATCTTAATTTCTCAACATCTTACCCATCTTCAAACCTCCTCTCTTCCTCCTTCTCCTAGGAAATACTTGACAGCCATATACACTAATATAATAGTTGAAGGCCCTACAACATTTCAAGATGAGAAATGATTAGACCTGAAAAAGATCATAAACTTCTAAAATAATGCATTTTATTTTATGCTGTACATTCCTCAGCCCTCACACTCCACCCTAAACTCCTGCTTGCCCAGATATACCAGTTCCATTGTGAGGGTGAGGCAGAAAAGCAGCACAGTCATCCTCCACTTTCAGTAAACTCTCCAACTGGAGAAAGATGGAAAAGGAGTCAAACTTCTATTCTCACAATCTAGAGGTCTATATATCTCTTTTATCAAAATGACCCTATGGTATACTAGGGTAGCATTACCATTTTACAGATGAGGAAATTAAGAATAAGAGAGAGGGAGGGACTTTTCACTGGGTCTCCTGAATACTCTATTGTGACCTTTTAAAAAACTATGGAATGGAGAAGTGGAGTCAAGGTATTGGAAAAGCAAGAATCAGTACTATACCCCCCCACCCCAACACATGCGTCCATCTACCAAACTCCTATAAACAAGTCTGGAAATTAAGCCAAACTAATCCTTACCACCCTTATTGGGATGGGATCAGGTGGTATAATTTTAGAAAAACTGGGGCTTATTAGAAGAGGAGTGAGGGGAGAGAACTTTCTAGACAGAGTTAAAGGCTCAGAAAGGGAAGAAAGAAACAGCAAGAAGGCCCATATGATGGGACTATGGACTATTTTTTGAGGGGGAGTAATAGTTAATAAGTGTAAGCCTTGTCCTCTTCAGGTTTCTAGCGATAGCCCTGAAAAGATGTGGTGATTCTCTAATGTCATTGGCTCAAATCCCACCTGTTTGGTTGCCCCTAAGATTATCAGTGGAGAATCAATTAGTCAGATAGCCATAAGTTGCTTGCAGAAAGGGAAAGGAGTATTTTACTAAGGTGTCATATTAAAAAGAGTTGACACAAAATATCTCTTCCCTATTTCTCAAGTCTGTGACACATTTTCCCATAAGGACACATAATCCCAGGCAAAGTGGACTCAAATTTAGAAAGCACATTTGATAAAACTAATTTCCAGATTTTGATTGTTGGAATGCTCAAGAAGAGCCCCATATAAGCATGATGAATATGTTTTTAGTCTGTCCTTGCATCTTTATGCAGATTCTGCCTTTAGAAGACCCAGAAACCCCACTAAGACCCTGATAGGAATATGAGAAGTTCAACATCCTCCAAACTCTTTGAACCTTGCAAGATCCTCAGTAAAAGAAGTGAGGAGAAGGATATAGAGTCAAGATCAAAGTTGAGGTCTTTCACTCTTATCTCCCCTAGACTATTTTTCCTAACAGATTTACTGGAAAGGTAGATCTGTTCCAATTTCTAGAATAACCTCCTATTCCCACTAACTCAATCCTTTTACATAATAACCAAAATGTAGAATGAAGTCTCAAAACTACTTGTCCATCATAATGGCACTTTACTAAATGACTTTCTATGACTTTTCCTTTATTTATTGTAAAGTACTTTGCTTGATTTCTTGATAGAAACATGTTTTCACAAAATTAAGGTGAAAGACTTAAATGGGTTTTGGATTCTAATCTAGTGCTCTCCTATAAAGGTAAATTGTAGCTAGGTTCTGAAGGAAATGAAGAATCAAACAAGAAATTTATTAGATGCATAGATTATTGAATTGAGAAATAATACAGTCAGATCTATGCTTTAGAAAAAATCACTTTGGCAACTCTGTAAACTGATGAAAAGTGAGACTTGAGGAGTTTATGACAAAGACCTGAATTAAGGCATGTTCAAGAGATTAGAGAAGTAGACTTATATGAAAGAAGTTCTGGAAGTTGAGTTAACAAGATTTGACAGCTGATTCAATGGGATATATGTGATGAGCAAGGAGTCAAAGATCCTTCCAGAGTCACCAAACAATGTGACTTTTATGATATTTAGGGAGACAGAGCCAAGATGGTATAGAAAAGGCCTGATTTCTCCCAAATTTCCATTCAATCTATTTTAAATTATTACTCAAATTAAATCTAGAGCAACAGAACTCACAAAAGGACAGGATAAAAAAAATTCCTGCCCAAGATAATTTAAAAATACTGCTGAATAGATATGTTTCATTTAAGCAAAAAAAGAGTGTATCCCAGTATAGGCAGTGACTGGGCAAGACAGCAGGAAGTCCCTAACCCCAGCACAGATTAGCAATTGAGGTGACCCCAGCATTACAGGTCAAATAGATCAGAAAGCCAGCTATGAAGCCTCCAGGCCCCAGCATAGCAGGCACATGATTGGGATCAAGAAGCACAGTGTCCCTGACAGGGGAGGAGAGTTGTCAGGTCCAGGAGCAGGTCTCAACTTTAAAAGAAATTAAATAGGCTAAAAAATTAGCCAAAAAATACTAAAAAACCCCAAAACCTTGGTCTTACAAAGCTGCTATGGTGATATGGAAGATCAAAACCCAAATGGAGAAAAGAAAAAAGTATCAATATGCCCATTTACAAAGCTCAAAGGAAAAATATGCATTGGTTTCAGTTCTAAAAAGAAGTCCTAGAAGAGCTCAAAAAGAATTTTAAAAATCAAATTAGAGAAGTAGAAGAAAATTAGGAAAAATGAGATGCAAGAGAATCAAACAAATGGATTCAACAACTTGAAGTACAAAAACATGGGAAAAGGTGTACAAAAATTCATTGAGGAAAACAGCTCCTTCAAAAGAAGGAGTCAAATGATAAAGGAGATAGAAAAACCAACTGAAAAAAATCCTTAAAAATTAAAATAAGACAAGTGAAATCTAATGACTTTACAGGACAGTAAGACTCAATAAATCAAAACCAAAAAAATGAAAAAAATAGAAAATGTGAATTTACTCATTGGAAAAACAACTGACTGGGAAAATAGATTCCAGAGAAATAATTTAAGAATTTTTGTACTACCTGAAAACTATGAACAAAAAAAGAGTCTAAAAATTATTTTTCAAGAAATTATTAAGAACGGGTACAGTCAAGATGGTGGAGAGATGCCAACATGTTGCCTGAGTTGTTCCCAGCTTCCCTCTGAAACAATTTTATTTTTTAATTAATATTTTATTTTATTTTTCCAATTACATGTTGTGATAGTTTTTCAACATTGATTCACATGTGCATATTTTTAAGTTACATAATTTCCTTCCACCCTCCCTTCCCATCTCCCTTCCCCCATCAGCAAATGATCTGGCAAATATTGTACAAACACATTTTCTATATAAGGAATTAAGATTAAGGGAAAAGAAAGAAAGCCATGAATTAAGAAAGAAAAACAAGAGAAAATTTAAAAAGTGAATGAAGTTTATTCAGGTTTTGTAGTTTTGTTTTTCTTCCTCTGGATGTGAATAACCTTGTCCATAACAAGTTTTCTAGGGTTGTCCTAGTTCTCTGAACTGCTGAGAGGAGCTGCAACCATTAAGATTTATTAACTCACAATGTTGTTATTAATGTTCAGAATGTTCTCTTGATTCTGTTCCCTTTGCTCAGTATCAGTTCCTATAATTTGTTCCATGCATAATTCATTCAACCATTCATGGTTTCTTATAGAACAATAGTACTTCATAAGATTCAAATAAGATAACTTGTGAATCCAACCATTCCTCAATTGATGGGCATCCCCTCAATTTCCAGTTCTTTGTTACTACAAAAAGAACTGCTATGAATGTTTTGGAATGTGGAACTTTTCTAATTTTTTTAATGATTTCTTCTGAATATAGAACTAGAATTGGTATTACTGGATTAAAGGGTATTATCAGTTTTATTGCTCTTTGGGCTGGTACCATATTACTCTCCAAAATGGTTGGATCAGTTCACAACTCCACCAACATGCATTAATGTCCCAATCCTCCTACACTCTCCTACATTGATCATTTCCCCTTTTTATCATCTTAGCTAATATGATCAGTGTGAGGTGAAACCTCATAGTTGTTCTCATTTGCATTTATCTAATCAGAATTGATTTAGAGTATTTTATATGGTTATATATATATATATATATATATATATCTTTAATTTCTTCATTTGAAATTTGTCTGTTCATATCCTTTGACCATTTATCAATTGGGGAATGACTTGTGACCTTATAAACTGCAATTCTCTATATACTTTAGAAATGAGACTTTTATTAGAGCCCATAATTGTAAAACTTGTTTTCCAGCTTTCTGTTTCTCTTTTAATCTTGAAAGCATTGATTTTATTAATGCAAAAATTGTTTAATTTAATATAGTCAAAATCCTCTATTTTGCAATTGATAATGTATTCTATTTCTTGCTTGGTCATAAATTTCTCCCCTTTCTAAAGATCTGACAGATAGAGTATCTCTTCATCTGTTAATTGGTCTATGGTATCATTCTTTATGTTTAAATCCTGTACCCATTTTTTCATTTATTACCATTTTATTTGTTGTCCAGTTATATACAATAGTAATATATACCTATCATTTTTTGTAAGGTTTTGAATTTTACAATCCCCCCAAAGACTGTCTGATAGTCTGTACATTGTTTCCATGCTGTACATTGATGTAAATTGAATGTTATAAGAGTAAACATAAGAGAAAGCATAAAACCCCTCTCCCAAGAAGATGAGAAACCTCAAGAATAGAAAGAAAGAAAGAAAGAAAGAAAGAAAGAAAAAGAAAGAAAGAAAGAAAGAAAGAAAGAAAGAAAGAAAGAAAGAAAGAAAGGAAGGAAGGAAGGAAGGAAGGAAGGAAGGAAGGAAGGAAGGAAGGAAGGAAGGAAGGAAGGAAGGAAGGAAGGAAGGAAGGAAGAAAGGGAAAAAAAATTTTGTGTTCAGATTCCAATGGTTCTGTCTCTGGGGTGAGTTTCTTTCTTTCTCTTAAGTCCACCAGAGAAGATGTTAGCACAGTTGCTCTTACTAGCTGTACCTCCCCACTCTCATTTATTCAATTCTTTCTCTCCATTCATCCTGGCCCTGTTCAAAAGTGTGTTGAATCTGAGTACCCTCTCCCTTGATTTTCCCTCTCTTCTATCATCTATTCCCCCCTTCCCTCCCCCCATCCCCCTTATTCCATCCCTTTCTTCTCATTTTTCTCTAGGGTAAGATAAATTTCCTCACCCTATTAAGTGTGCATGTTATTTCCTCTCTGAGCCATTTCTGATGAGAATGAAGCCTCACTCATTCCCCCTTGCCTTTCCCCTTTCTATTCAACTGAAAAAGCTTTTTCTCGACTCTTATGTGAAATTTCTTAGCTTCTTCTTCATCTCCTTTTCCTTCCTCCCAGTACTTTCCTTTATCACCCATTGACTCCATCATTTTACTATATTATACAATTATATTCCACTCCTTCCTATGTCCTGTCTATATATGCTCCTTCTAATAGCTCTTATAAACG